>NC_141066.1:52465745-52585745 GCF_041138505.1 Cibotium barometz | reverse complement strand
GTGTGTGGCAGTGTATGTCTAGAATGTATCTCCCCAGTATGCGCTGGTCTGTTGCCTTAAAGATCTGGCGTAGGGAATGTGGCTCTCTGAATAAAATGGGATATCTCTCTCTGATGGCTGTATATGCTCTGCATCTGCATACATAATGCTCCTCACACTCCACCTCTCTGCACAATCTGCATACCCTCTCCTCTCGGGGGATCCGTGCTGCTCTGCCAGTCTCAATCTCCAATCGGTGTGATGAAACTCTGAGCTGACCAATAGCCACTCGGGAGCCGTGTGGTAAAAAGCCCTCCATGTATCTAGGCCTCTCTATAAATCCATCATCAGTGATACTCATGAAGTGATCTCTGTAGTATAGCATCTTCGGTGGAAGAGACTGTGTAGGCGATATCCATGTCTCTCGTGTATAGAGAGTGTGTGTGTGAAAGAAAGAAAGCTGTATTAAACGTCTGCAAAAGGCCAAAATGACCTATGAGACCAAAATAGTCCATCCTCATCATCTGGATACATCATCAAGATTCAAGGGTACAAAGTAAGATGAAATGAACTGAAATGAACTGGTAGAGTATAGAGAAAGCTCCAAAAGCGGGTATAAAAAACATCATCATCCTAGTGTGTTTGAAGTTTGAACTTCGAACTTTGGGTCTTGAGAAAGGCTTGAGGGAGGGAGGGAGAGAATGAGGGAGAGACAGTGTGTGTGAGAGGGGCTGCCTTGGGCCCTTAAAGCCCCCGTCTAAAGACTCAAACGAGCAAAAAAAAAAACAAACAAAAAAACTCATACGCCTCGAATGCCTCGAGTGCCACGAATTGTTAGAGGCGCGCCTCGTAACAACTATGATGCGGATTGCGATTGGTGGCCAGATATGGGTTTCATCTCATCGCCTCAGAGTGGAGACAGGTAGAGCTGAGCGCATCTTCAGAGCCGGGAAGCTCATACGCAGACCCAAAGAGGAGAGGATCTGCCGAGACTATGCCACATAGAGGCTGAGACGGAGGAGCATTACATATGCCGCTGCCGAGTATACTATGAGATCCGCGGGAGGTTTCACTGTCTATTTCATGAGGGATTTGGTCCACTCTCCAAGATCATTGACTTCTAGGACCAGCATTGCCTAAACCTATTCTTGCTTGAGCTCCGCAGACACAGGGACACCTTCTTGAGAGAGCTTCGGCCCTAGCCACCCCGCTCCCTCCCTCGCTAGCCAACCATCACGAGTTTCTTCCGGACCTAGGAGGTGGAGGACACCGACATAGTGGATCTTGTGGACCCTCCACGAGCTGCTTTGCACCTACCTCGCCCGAGAGGAGTTACCTCGGACCGAGCCTTTGCACTCCGGCGTGCCCGACGCCTTTGGCGCCCCCATCGGCCACAATCACCTCATCAGCTCCAGATCCAGGACATGCTCCACCGCCATTGAGCTACCTTTCCATGTGACATAGCTGAGGGAGACCTCCCAGCCCCTACACGGCAGGGAATTACTCTCCAGAGAGCAGAGACACTTAGAGCCCGCAGGAGACAGAGGACACCTGGCTTTCGGACACCACGCCTATACCAGAGAGAGATGACAGAGATCAGAGCTCAGTTTCACAGAGAGGGTGCAGAGCGACTGGCTCGCTTCAGAGCACACCCAGGCATGTTCTTCAGGGAGCTGTGGACACCCCCTTCACTGATGTATACCATTTTATACCCCCAGTATGGTACAGGATGGAGCTAGCTAGGTTGCATATCATGATTGTATACTCCATGCATATAGCTTTGCATTCTCCTAGTAGTAGAGCTCCATCCTCGGCACACCCAGATTCAGCTTTTTTTGTTCAGTACTTTTTCATTTTGTTGGGATGACAGAGGATACCCCATACAGGTACTCGTCTCACAGGCCGAGTTCGGTCTTTTGGAAGACGTTAATAAAATCTTTCTTTCTTTCTTTCTCTCTTTCTCTCTCTCTAATGCACCTCCATTTTTGAATTAAAAGTATGCGAGCAAAGGTGCATTTCCATGAGCAGATTTCTCTCCGATTGTAATACAATGTTTGTTTTTAATGCTGTCTTTACTAGACGTGCTGTGCGGCAGAGGCGTAACCCAAAAGAAAGTGCTGACTTGACAAGTGTGCAAGAGCTGTTGGCTGCAATTGATCAGGAGACACATGCAGGTGTGATATATTTTACATGATTGGTTGTGATAAGTGTTTCAGTGTTTGTATTAAGGGTCTGCTTCTGGCAAATTCAAATTCAGGCCATGTGCGCGTGGCACACACACACACACACACCTCCTAATCCTTCACACGTCAGGCTTATAGAATTTTTTGAGGTGCAGGTCTACTGGATATTATGAAGGATTGCTCATACATTGGGATGGCAGATAATCTATTGGCATTATCTCAATACAAGACTCGCTTATACTTATTTGATGTAGTCAAATTGAGGTATAATATCAATGCCATTCTCGTCCCCACCAGTTACCTGTATAACGTTTAATTACTTGTTCTTTGGTTTTAGCCAAGTGTGTAATTTTTACCATGTGATTATCTTATCTAAGTATTATGTTTTGATGTCTATTAAGAGCATTTTTGGTAGTGACTTCCCAAACCATTACCTGCTCACTAGATTTGCTCTGCTTGGCAGTAAAGAGCTTATCTATCAACAAAGTCTTCGAAGATTTGCCTGCTTCAATGCCATGCGCTTAACCAATCCTGCTCCAGTGCATGATCTAATGCTATTAGCTCTAGATGAAGAGGAGCGCCTAGGCAAGTGGACAGAGAGTGATGGATCAAAGGTTGAAATTGCAAAGGTATTGTTGACTTCGCATACTTGGAGCAAGTTTTACATGCTATCCTGCACATTCTTCTTATCATATTACTGGTATTACATGCACCTTTTTATGTGTCATGTTATCCGGTTTTTTTGTCAACCTTTTTTGATTCTATCTAGTGTGCTGAGATTTTGAGGAGAAAGCAAAGGCAGCTGTGTCCCTCCTGGATCATTTACTTGAATGAGTGCATAGAGCGGAAGCAAACAAGCACTAGAGTGTGCTGAGCAGAGAGTGCAAGAAATGAAATGATATATTAACGTCTCTAAGAAGCCATAGTGGTCTATGAGACCAACTGTGCTGAATATACTGAAGTGATACAGTCCCAAGCAAGAGACATGAAGAGTCTCGTAAGTGAGGGAGCAAAAAGAAAGACTAGACTATGAGAAAAGTGGGAGGCCTGCCCTGTCAGAATATGCAGCGGAGATGATAACCAAATCTGAGAACACGAGCAAGTGCAGAAAAAATACAGCAATGGAGAGAGAGAGAGAGAGAGAGAGAGAGAGAGAGAGAGAGAGGCGTGTAACTCTGCTCTATATACACAAAGAAAATCCCGAAACAATGATACAATGACATGGGGCAACGGGGCCATTTTATATGGCCCCAAACATGCAGTCGGCATGTAGAAAAGGCAGCCGACTGGACCTGAATCTCCACGACCAGCCAAATCCGCCAGTCGGCTAGCTGTACACGGTCGGCCAGCATCCATGAGAGGTCGGGGACCTGAAGGAGCAGTCGGCCAGCATATGGGTCCTCTTGCCATCACAGGGCAACCACCCAAGCCAAGGAAAAAATAGGGAAAAATGGGAAAAATATGGAGAGTGGGGAAAAATGAGAAAACACCTAATAAGGGCGGGCACACCCACAGTAGAGGCCCTGGTGTATATGTATAGATAGGAGATGACTTCTAACACCCCCTCTCAGCTCCTGGCTGTGGAACCATCCCCAGGGAGCTGGAGTGCTGCCGGAGCAACGCCTGAGATAGCGACTTCGTGAAGAGGTCCACCGCACTGTCCTTTGTCGAACAGAACGCTAGCAAGATGTCATCAGCAACGATCTTTTCACGAACAAAGTGCCTCTGGATGACCAAGGATTCCACCAGTGGAAACCCAATCCTGCCAATTAACCTCTGCAACTTCACCACCTCGCAAGCAGCACCACATGCAGCCTGGTACTCTGCCTCTGCCGTCAAGGCAAGAGATAGCTACCTCTTACAGCACCATAAAACTGCTCCTGAGCCGAGGGTAAAACTGTCACCTGAAGTAGATCTCCTTGTGTCTGGATCTCCTCCCCAATCTGAGTCACTCCAACTGTGGAGTCGGACTCCATCCATCAATCCCCCTCCTGTGTAAAAGAGTCCAAGATCCTTCACGTGTTGCAGAAACCACAAGATACGCAATCCTGCCTCCCAAAGAGTCATCTGCAAACAGGAGCTCAACAGCCTCATCAGGAAGCTCCTGTCCAATCGGGTATACATCAACCAAATCAATGAACCATTATGCTTCCGAGTCAGAGAGGCACCATACTGGTCACAAGGATCGACAACTGTTACGGTGGGATGCCAAGTCTTGGAAATATGCGGAAGACCACTCAAGGCCTTCGGAAACCTATTACCAACCCCCGAACCACAAAGCCTGGAGAATGTGCAACATCCATCTCCTTCTGCAAGTAATCAACTGTCACCTGCCTGGCTTTCCAAGAGGTCCCCATGGAAAGAACTTCCTCATCTATAGGAGTTTCTTTGTCCCGAATACTACGAGACATCAGAGCATAAGTTACTTGTAAAGTTTCCTCTGGCTGACAAACACAAGAACTACCAACATTTGTGCTGAAAAGTTCCTGCCAACTGCTACCATCAACAAGCAAGCTATCCTCCATCTGGTCCCGGAAAGCCTGTACCTACAGCGTATCCACACTTAAGTGGCCATTACTAGACTGCCACTCATCACAAAACTGAGGACCTGGCAGAGAGTGCTGAAAGTTTGTAAACTCCATTCTCCACTTCGCCTTCCCAAACTACCTGGCCTGTTGCCTTGTCCCGAAGAGGAACAAAATGCTCATCAAACTCCACCCATACGCCAGTCTTGCAAACCTGATGCACTGACGACAAATGAAAACCAAGTGACGGAACATACAACACCTGGGAGGAATGCTTCCCCCCTCTGCCATCGGGAACTATCTCCAACCTGCCCTCACTGTGAACTGGGATAGTGGATGTATCCCCAGTAAGAATGTGATCAGAATACTTGCAGAGATCCTGTAAATTTGAACGGGAAGGAGTCATGTGCCTGGAAGCACCACTGTCTAGAATCCACTCCCGAGTATCCGTAGTGGCGAGTTCTCCAACCTTCTCCTTGTCCGAAGAAAATGAAACATCGGTGTCCATCACCTCCAGGTGCGCAAATGCTAGAGTCTTCACGATTGCTGCTGAGGATTCTTCACCCTTCTCGGTGTTCCGCTTGGGACACTGCCTCCAATAGTGGCCTTTCTCGCCACAGTCATTATAGGTCCTCTTTGCCTTCAGTTTCTCGCAGTCAGCGTCGGACTTCTTCTCAGAAGACTTCTCCGGTGAAGCCTTCCCTTTGCCCTTGTTACGGCCTTTCGACCGTTGGCCAGTTAAGGCCTCTGAACCTCCGCTCGGTGGACGGTTCGAGAATCTTTCCTCCTGGTCCAAGACCATGGGCACAAGCTCCTCCCACGTGATGGTGCTGAGCTTGCCACTGGTAATCAAAGACGAGTAGAATGCTGAGTACTGAGAGGGCAAATGCGACAGCAATGTTATGGCCATATCCTCTGATGATATCTCCTTCCCAGCTTGAAGAACTTTCTGTTGAAGAGCCTGCAGAGCTTGTTAATGTGCTCCTGCATCGTCGATGACTTTGCAGGGTTCATAACCCGCATCTGTACTTCCAAGGAAATCCTCTTCATGGGTGATACCCTGTTATAGAGAGAAGCCAAATGCTGCCATATACCTCTGGCCAACATCATATGCTTTATATGATTGATTACCTGCGGTGTGCGGTTGAGGAAGATGAATGAATGGACCCTAGCATTGACACGATCCCACAACTGTGCCTGTGCCTTCCGGTCCTTACGAATCGACGGTAACTCCCCTTCCTCTACCTCCGGCCGTGGAACCCCAACAACGATGAAATCAGCAAGGTCGTATGACTCCAGAACAGATTCCATCATAACATTCCATATGCCGTAATTGGTCCTGTCCAACTGACGGTCCACTGGGAACGTGGGGAGTGTAGGGATCTTCACATGTCTCTCAGCCATCTCAAGCACATCTGCCATTGCAGGGATGTAACTGAAAAGGGTTGGTGGGTGGGAACAAAGAACAACTTAAACCTGCAAGTGGCTGTCCAGCAAATCAGCCCGCCTTCCTCTTGCTTCTCCTCTTCCCGAACAGTCCAAAACAGTCCACCAATCAGCAACACAACAGTCCCCCTCTTGCTCACAAAATTCCCAAGAACTATCAAGAGCCTAGAGCTCTAATACCATGTCAGAATATGCAGCGGAGATGATAACCAAATCTGAGAACACGAGAGCAAGTGCAGAAAAAATACAGCAATGGAGAGAGAGAGAGAGAGAGGCGTGTAACTCTGATCTATATACACAAAGAAAATCCCGAAACAATGACAATAGCATGGGGCAATGTAAAATGGCCCCAAACATGTAGTCGGCATGTAGAAAAGGCAGCCGACTGGACCTAAATCTCCACGACCAGCCAAATCCACCAGTCGGCCAGCTGGACACAGTCGGCCAGCATCCATGAGAGGTCAGGGACCTGAAGGAGAAGTCGGCCGGCATATGGGTCCTCCTGCCATCATAGGGCTACCACCCAAGCCAAGGAAAAAATAGGGAAAATGGGGAAAAATATGGAGAGTGGGGAAAATGAGAACACCTAATAAGGGCAGGCACACCCACAACAGAGGCCGTGGTGTATATGTATAGACAGGAGATGACTTCTAACACCCACCTATTTATAGGTAAGAGGGGTTGGCCGATTGGACATGAGAACCTGGCTGACTAGGAAAAAGGTACCTGACCTGGGAAAAATCCTAGAAAAATGTACAAAAATAGGGTGGCCAGCCCACAACCAAGGGCCATGAAAAGGGACCAAAAGGGGACACCAAATATGAGTAGAAACTGGGGATGAATGTGCTAACACCCCCTCTCAGCACCAGATGCTCACCATACTCCGAGAAGTCGAAGATGAGGAGCCAAGGAAGCCTGAGAAACCAGCTTGGTGAACAAATCTACTGCATTCTCCGTTGAAGGACAATACTCTAAACGCAAATCTCTAGCAAGAATCCGTTCACGAACATAGTGATACTGTATCTCAACCTGTTTCGTACGAGCATGAAACACAGGGTTCTTGGCGATGGCGATGGCGATGCAACTCTGATTGTCACACCAAAGAAGAGTAGATCCGGTAGGAGGACAGCCAAGCTCCTCCAGTAAGCTCCGCAACCAGATTGCCTCACATGGAGCATAACAAACTGCATGATACTCCGCCTTTGTAAAGGAAAGCGCCACAGTAGTCTGCTTTTTACTGCTCCATGAAATGGCTCCAGACCCAATTTCACCTGTATGCGTCTGACATCGCCCACAAGCCTGCAAAAAGAGAGAGAGAGAGAGAGAAAAGAATAGTCGGCTGCCTCTGCACAGTAGCAGTCCACCACCTTCCTCTTGCTCCACCTGCTGTCCACTGTCTTCCACGAGATAGAGAGAGAGAAGCGTGGAAAGAGCCTGCAGTCCAGCCCGCCTATTGGCAATAGCACGCCCAGCACTGTGCGCCTGCTGTCCTGCCAGTCTGTCTCCTGTAATCCAGCCGGTCTCCTGCAGCCGTACCTGCTCACAGATGCTGCAGCCCGACTGTGTGCCCAAGGAGATAACCAGCCAGTCGCCTGTGTGCATGTCTCCTGCCCCGCCCTTCACAAGAGCGTGAGAGAAATGAAATGATATGAAATGAAATGATATATTAATGTCTTCAGAAGGCCAAAATGACCTATGAGACCAAAAAGGTTACAACAATTGGTGGATCTGATACAATGTCTGTGTAAGAAAAGCTAAAAACAACTAACTGAAACTGAAATAACTATGAGGAAAAGTACGGTACTAGGAGCTCCTAATGGATAACATCTGGGAGGAAAACTCCAGCAACAAAGGTAAGCATCGTACACATCACCCAAAGATGTCTCTCATCGGTCAATGGCGGATATCCTCAATGTCCTCCATGGTGAGTACTCTGACTGGACGTCTCCCATGCCGTGCTAGTATGGTCCTGATCCTCTGTTGTAGTCTCCGCCGGTGTCGAGATGGGCCTCTCATCTTGGGGCGCCTGGACCGCCCCAGCTCTATAGCCCGATCAATCAGTGTACCTCTAGTGCGGCTATACTCTGGGGCTAGCTGCAATGCCTGTTGGCCTGACTGTTCAATCTCCGGTCGAAAGAAGTCTGTAATCTGCCTTTGTAGGTGTCTCTCCCTCTCTGATCCCCTTCCTCTCAAGAGACCCTCTCTATGTCTACGAAGCTCCAGCAAGTATAATCCGAGGCATCTCTGATCCTGGTATCTCATGACTCTAGAAAGTGGTCCGAAACCCTCTCTAAACAGGCAGTGAAAACGGCCTCGTATCTCATAATATACTGGACAGTGACATATGTAATGTAACTCTGTCTCTGGCTCCATCTGGCACAGCTGACAAATCCTGGCCTCAGCTGGTACTCCTCTGAATCTGCCAGTCTCAATCTCTAGCTGGTGTGAGGATGTGTGCATCTGACCAATAGCACACCGTACCCCATGAGAAAGATGAGTATCCATGTAGCTATGTCTAATCACAAACCCATCCTGCGTGAGCTGGAGAAGATGATCTCTATAGAAAGCCATCTTCGTACCAAGCTCCTGTGTCGGCTGTATCCATGTCCTCCTAGTGTCCAGCTAAATCAAGTCCTGCCTGATAAGTCTGGTAATCTCTGCCCGTGTGAGAGAGAGGGAGGGTGCATCCAGGGAGTACTGAAATGGAGGTAGCCTTTCCATACTAAAGCCATGCAACTGGAACCAAGCTGTCATCTTTGCCTACCAACATGATCCGTCTCCCTGTGATGCCAACTGTCGTGAAGACTCCAGGGCTAAGCGAGCATATCTGTCTCTAGGGAGAGCCCAAGTGCTATGTATAAAGGAGACTGATCGAGTGAGTGCCTCTACTACCAAATGGGCGGCAGCCATCTCTGCACGGATAATATCATGTGGTACGGAGGCCTTGGCCCTAATCATCCGGGAAATCATAGAAACCAAGGGCCTCTCCATATGTCTCCATCCATCAGCGCTACCAGCTCGGCTGTGGTGATCCACTGAGGGTCCCCATATCTCCACTCCATACAGCATGGCTGAAGTGACCAAAGTGTCAAAGAGCCAGAGCTTTGTTCGAGGTTCCTGAAACTGAACCTGCGAACACATCCTCTCTAGTCTCCCCAATGCTGCATAAGCTCTGGTCAATCTGGTCTCCGCTGCTCTCCTCAAGGAAAATAGTGGGCCATTGAAAACCACACCAAGGTAAGTATATGCATCTGTATACTCCACTGTCTCCTGACCATATGTAAAGGTGGGTACTGACCTCCTAACCCACTGTGCTGTGGTGTTAAACACCATCACCTTGGTTTCACCAAGGTTAACAGACAATCCACTGTCCTGTGCAAACGTGTGCAATGCATCCAAATGACGCTGCATCCCCTCTGGAGAATCTGAGATCAGCACAATATCATCAGCATACAATAACAGCGGAATCCATGTCCCTGCTAGCTGTGCTCCTCTGTCACCCTCCCGCTCTACATAGTCTGAAACCTCATCCACGTACATCCCAAATAAGGTGGGAGAAAGGGGGCAACCCTGTTTCACCCCAATAGTGGAGTGAACCATCTCAGATCTACCCTGAGTAGTACGTACCTGCCCCACAATTGTCCTGTATAAAGCCATGATTCCCCAAATCAGCTCTGTGGGCACTCCCATCTCCTGTAGTCTGCGCATCAGTCTGGCTCTCGGTACTGTGTCAAAAGCTTTGCGGAAATCCACAAAGCAACAATAAATCCTCTTGCCATATAATCTGCCCTCCTCAATAATAGCTCTAAGTGTCAAGATATGGTCAAGAGTGGAGAAATCTCTCCTGAACCCTGCCTGCCCTGATGCACGTATGTCCTCTCTCTCTGCCCATCTACTCAACTCCTGCTCAAGAATAGATGCATATAATCTAGCCAATGTGTGACCAATCATGATGGTACGATAATTCCCAGGAAGCATGGGATCCCCTGACTTGAAGATAGGCACAATCGTGGACATATTCCAAGTCTCAGGAAAACCCTCACACATGGCTCGGTTAAACATCATAGCAATAAGCTCTGCAAGCATATCTCTGGCATGAATAAAGTGCTCTGCTACCAAACCATCATGATCATATGCTCTCCCAGTCCTCATCCTGTCAATAGCTTTCCTTACCATCTCAGCAGTAAAGAAAGCACATGTCTCTGGGCATGGCTCCGATGGGTCTGGCAGGGGCGGCTGTCCTGCTGCTGTGTACAGGGATGCTGCATACGCACCCCAAATCTCTGTGGAGGTAATGACTGGTGATGGTGAATGCTCATGGAATAGTCTCCATGCCTTGCTTGAGTCCTGACTCATAAATAACTGATACAAATCCCTCTCTAACTGAGCAAGATAAGCCCTCTTCTTCCGTCGCACTAGGTGCCGGAAGGTAATCCGTGACTGTTTGTGAGTGGTAACACCCATGAGCACCTCTCTCTGTAATCTGATCCTCATCTCTCTGCACTCCTCATCATACCAACTGTTCTGGGGCATGTTCCTGTCCGTGTAGGCTGACTATAGGGATATGCCTTTGATGCTGCAGCATGAAGCGTATCTATCAATATCTGAGTGTGCTCATCTAATGGCCGTCCCGGCTCCTCGGCACATAAGCGTCTGAATATCTCATCCGTGTACACGGTGTCAGTCTCCCTCGTTAAGGTATAACGAGTGTGTGCGGAGACCTGTCCCAATGGAGCGGTGCTGAACTGAAATGTGAGAGTGATAAGCATGATCCACTGCTATTCCAACCGGCCTAGTGCCTACCATAAAATCCTGAAAAGAGGGAATGAGACTGGGCTGAGCCATAACATAGTCCACTGTACTAGCACCATGCCTATGTGGAAAGCAAGTGAAACCGCCCGATGTCGGGAATCTCTGTAGGCCATTCAGGATGGCCAATCCATGTGCAGTCCCCATGTCTATCAAATACCGCCCATACACTGTATGTTCCTCATCCTGTGAGAGTCTAGATAGGCCCATATCCCTAACATCAAGCTCCCTCAACATCTCCTCTGAGGTATCATAAAATACTGTCTGGTTATGGGCGGTCCTGGCATTGAAGTCCCCCAGGAGAATGATGTCACCATCCCTGGAGAACTCCCAAATGTCATCATCCAAAATAGAAAAGGGAGACTGCCCGCTAGGTGATGCATACACTGATGTACTAGGAGCAAAATAGCATACAGCAATGTAGAGATATCTGCCCGTCTCTGCCCTCAGTCTAACCCACATGTACCTAGCCTGCTCATCTCTGCGGACTATATGTATCAGTGGCTGTAGCTCCTCTCTAAACAATACTGCCACTCCTCCTGAGCCCCGTCCTCTATGCTCTGAACGAGTCTCCTGTCTACAAGCTGTCTCCCATCGGTATCCACTAACATGTGGCATGGACTGTCCAGGAGCCTGATGCGTCTCACAGTAGAAGATGATGTCCCTCCCAGTGAAACTATCCTCAAAAGCCCCTACATCAAGACGCAGAGATCCATTACAATTCCAAGTAGCAACTTTGAGTGTAGTCCCATAGGTCTCGCGCCGTCATGAAGAGCGCCTCTCCATAATCACCACTCTACCATCTCTATAGAAGGCCACTTTCCCTTTCTCTCGGGCTGCCCTTATCTCGGGCATAACTTCTTTCATGTGGGCAAGTTGCGAGAGTGTGAGGTCATCTCCAAGAAATATTCCCGTCTTCTTGAGTGTAGGACGTCTCTTCAAGAAGTCCTTCTTCGCTTCCATGGAGGGGAAACGAATGATAAGTGCTCTCTCCTTAGAAGATTCGCCACCACTACCTTCTCTCTTCTTTCCCACTCTCCATGTCTTTGTGTGCGTGGCTTCAATGCCCATCATAGAGAAGAGCTCCTTGGTTTCCCCTTCCGCATCATCATGGTCTTTTAGACCGGACACTCGTACATGTAAGGCCCGGGTCTTCCTCCTTTGCTCCTCTTCAAGGGTCATGTTGATGATGGTGGGAGTGGGGATGGGTGGCGATTCTTTACCTTTCCCTTTCTTGGCGACCTCGATCCATTTCTCCACCTCGTCCATCTTCTTTTGTGTCTTTGTGATCACCTCCACCCATGAAGATGTCTTCTCTCTATGTTGCTCCTCCTCCTCTCGAATGATCCTCATTTGTTCCTTGATGGTATTCAACTCTTCAAGAAAGGAGGGTTGAAATTTTCCATCCTCAAGATTACTTTTTGAAGTGGCTGCCAACTCCTTTTTGAGGGCTGAGATTTCAGCCGCTTGACTCTTAGCATGCAATTTGGCCTCCACTAGTTCCTCCTTTAAAGCTGAAATCTCAGCCTCTTCTCTCTTCGAGCTCTTGGATTTTGTCAAATCCCTTCTCGAGTTTGGAGAGGCGATTTATGATTGCGGTGACGGAAGAGTCGACCATCTTCTTGTTTTCTTTGATAATTGTGCCGAGCTTGTCCTCCACTTTCACGAGCTTCTCTTTAAACCCGGTCTTGGCCATGACTTTTTGCAGATTCCCACAGTCAATGGACTGAAAATTAATCCATGACACAGGAGCAAAACAGCAGCAACAGGGGGGGGGGGGGGGGGTCAAGTCATGTAGGGAAGAGAGTTATGTTGCTGCCTTGGGGGCCTGTGGAAGGGTGGGTGGGAAAAGAGAGGCGGAGAGCGAAGAGGGCAGGGCAGGGCAGGGCGGCGCAGGGGCGAAGGGGGGCAGGGCGGCAAAAGCGTAGGGGGCGCAGGGTGGGAGGGGGGGGCGCAGGGTGGCAGCGAAGAGGGGGGAGCGAAGAGTGAAGAGGAGAGAGAGAAAGAAAGAAAGAAAGAAAGATTTTATTAACGTCTTCCAAAAGACCGAACTCGGCCTATGAGACAAATCGGAGTACCTGTATGGGGTATCCTCTGTCATCCCAACAAAATGAAAAAGTACTGAATAAAAAAGCTGAATCTGGGTGTGCAAGGGATGGAGCTCTACTACTAGGAGAATGCAAAGCTATATGCATGGAGTATACAATCATGATATGCAACCTAGCTAGCTCCATCTTGTACCATACTGGGGGTATAAAATGGTATACATCAGTGAAGGAGAGAGAGAGAGAGAGAGAGAGAGAGAGAGAGAGAGAGAGAGAGAGAGAGAGAGAAATGAAATGAAATGAAATGATATATTAACGTCTTCAAAAGGCCAAAATGACCTATGAGACCAAAAAGGTTACAACAATTGGTGGATCTGATACAATGTCTGTGTAAGGAAAGCTAAAAACAATTAAACAACTAACTGAAACTGAAACAACTATGAGGAAAAGTACGGTACCAGGAGCTCCTAATGGATAACATGTGGGAGGAAAACTCCAGCAACAAAGGTAAGCATCATACACATCACTATCCAAAGATGTCTCTCATCGGTCGATGGCGGATATCCTCAATGTCCTCCATGGTGAGTACTCTGCTGGACGTCTCCCATGCCGTGCTAGTATGGTCCTGATCCTCTGTTGTAGTCTCCGCCGGTGTCGAGATGGACCTCTCATCTTGGGGCGCCTGGACCGCCCCAGCTCTATAGCCCGATCAATCAGTGTACCTCTGGTGCGGCTGTACTCTGGGGCTAGCTGCAATGCCTGCTGACCTGACTGCTCAATCTCTGGTCGAAAGAAGTCTGTAATCTGCCTCTGTAGGTGTCTCTCCCTCTCTGATCCCCTCCCTCTCAGGAGACCCTCTCTATGTCTACGCAGCTCTAGCAAGTACAATCCGAGGCATCTCTGATCCTGGTATCTCATGACTCTAGAAAGTGGTCCAAAGCCCTCTCTGAACAGGTAGTGAAAACGGCCTCGTATCTCATAATATACCGGACAGTGACATATGTAATGTAACTCTGTCTCTGGCTCCATCTGGCACAGCTGACAAATCCTGGCCTCAGCTGGTACTCCTCTGAATCTGCCAGTCTCAATCTCTAGCTGGTGTGAGGATGTGCGCATCTGACCAATAGCACACCGTACCCCATGAGAAAGATGAGTATCCATGTAGCTGGGTCTAATCACAAACCCATCCTCCGTGAGCTGGAGAAGATGATCTCTATAGAAAGCCATCTTCGTACCAAGCTCGTGTGTCGGCTGTATCCATGTCCTCCTAGTGTCCAGCTGAGTCAAGTCTAGCCTGATAAGTCTGGTAATCTCTGCCCGTGTGAGAGAGAGGGAGGGTGCATCCAGGGAGTACTGAAATGGAGGTAGGCTGTCCATACTAAAGCCATGCAGTTGGAACCAAGCTGTCATCTGTGCATACCAACATGATCCGTCTCCCTGTGATGCCAACTGTCGTGAAGACTCCAGGGCTAAGCGAGCATATCTGTCTCTAGGGAGAGCCCAAGTGCTATGTATAAAGGAGACTGATCGAGTGAGTGCCTCTACTACCAATGGGGGGGCAGCCATCTCTGCACGGATAATATCATGTGGTACGGAGGCCTTGGCCCTAATCATCCGGGAAATCATAGAAACCAAGGACCTCTCCATACGTCTCCATCCATCAGTGCTACCAGCTCGGCTGTGGTGATCCACTGAGGGTCCCCATATCTCCACTCCATACAGCATGGCTGAAGTGACCAAAGTGTCAAAGAGCCAGAGCTTTGTTCGAGGTTCCTGAAACTGAACCTGCGAACACATCCTCTCTAGTCTCCCCAATGCTGCATAAGCTCTGGTCAATCTGGTCTCCGCTGCTCTCCTCAAGGAAAATAGTGGGCCACTAAAAACCACACCAAGGTAAGTATATGCATCTGTATACTCCACTGTCTCCTGACCATATGTAAAGGTGGGCATTGACCTCCTAACCCACTGTGCTGTGGTGTTAAACACCATCACCTTGGTTTTACCAAGGTTAACAGACAATCCACTGTCCTCTGCAAACATGTGCAATGCATCCAAATGACGCTGCATCCCCTCTGGAGAATCTGAGATCAGCACAATATCATCAGCATACAATAACAGCGGAATCCATGTCCCTGCTAGCTGTGCTCCTCTGTCACCCGCCCGCTCTACATAGTCCGAAACCTCATCCACATACATCCCAAATAAGGTGGGGGAAAGGGGGCAGCCCTGTTTCACCCCAATAGTGGAGTGAACCATCTCAGATACACCCTGGGGAGTACGTACCTGCCCCACAACTGTCCTGTATAAAGCCATGATTCCCCAAATCAGCTCTGTGGGCACTCCCATCTCCTGTAGTCTGCGCATCAGTCTGGCTCTCGGTACCGTGTCAAAAGCTTTGCGGAAATCCACAAAGCAACAGTAAATCCTCCTGCCATATAATCTACCCTCCTCAATAATAGCTCTGAGTGTCAAGATATGGTCAAGAGTGGAGAAACCTCTCCTGAACCCTGCCTGCCCTGATGCACGTATGCCCTCTCTCTCTGCCCATCTACTCAACTCCTGCTCAAGAATAGATGCATATAATCTAGCCAATGTGTGACCAATCATGATGGTACGATAATTCCCAGGAAGCATAGGATCCCCTGACTTGAAGATAGGCACAATCGTGGACATATTCCAAGTCTCAGGAAAACCCTCACACATGGCTCGGTTAAACATCATAGCAATCAGCTCTGCAAGCATATCTCTGGCATGAATAAAGTGCTCTGCTACCAAACCATCATGATCATATGCTCTCCCAGTCCTCATCCTGTCAATAGCTTTCCTTACCATCTCAGCAGTAAAGAAAGCACACGTCTCTGGGCATGGCTCCGATGGGTCTGGCAGGGGCGGCTGTCCTGGTGCTGTGTATAGGGATGCTGCATACTCGCCCCAAATCTCTGTGGAGGTAATGGCTGGTGATGGTGAATGCTCATGGAATAGTCTCCATGCCTCGCCTGAGTCCTGACTCATAAACAACTGGTACAAATCCCTCTCTAACTGAGCAAGATAAGCCCTCTTCTTCCGTCGCACTAGGTGCCGGAAGGTAATCCGTGACTGTCTGTGAGTGGTAACACCCATGAGCACCTCTCTCTGTAATCTGATCCTCATCTCTCTGCACTCCTCATCATACCAACTGTTCTGGGGCATGTTCCCAGATCGTCTCTGTGTAGGCTGACTATGGGGATATGCCTCTGATGCTGCAGCATGAAGCGTCTCTATCAATATCTGAGTGAGCTCATCTAATGGCCGTCCCGGCTCCTCGGCACATAGGCGTCTGTATATCTCATCCGTGTATACGGTGTCAGTCTCTCTCGTAAAGGTATAACGAGTGTGTGTGGAGACCTGTCCCAATGGAGCGGTGTTGAACTGAAATGTGAGAGTGAAGGACAAGATAGCATGATCCACTGCTATTCCAACCGGCCTAGTGCCTACCATAAAATCCTGAAAAGAGGAAATGAGACTGGGCTGAGCCATAACATAGTCCACTGTACTAGCACCATGCCGATGTGGAAAGCTAGTGAAACCGCCCGATGTCGGGAATCTCTGTAGGCCATTCAGGATGGCCAATCCATGTGCAGTCCCCATGTCTATCAAATACCGCCCATACACTGTATGTTCCTCATCCTGTGAGAGTCTAGATAGGCCCATATCCCTAACATCAAGCTCCCTCAACATCTCCTCTGAGGTATCATAAAATACTGTCTGGCTATGGGCGGTCCTGGCATTGAAGTCCCCCAAGAGAATGATGTCACCATCCCTGGAGAACTCCCAAATGTCATCATCCAAAATAGAAAAGGGAGACTGCCCGCTAGGTGATGCATACACTGATGTACTAGGAGCAAAATAGCATATAGCAATGTAGAGATATCTGCCGGTCTCTGCCCTCAGTCTAACCCACATGTACCTAGCCTGCTCATCTCTGCGGACTATATGTATCAGTGGCTGTAGCTCCTCTCTAAACAATACTGCCACTCCTCCTGAGCCCCGTCCTCTATGCTCTGAACGAGTCTCCTGTCTACAAGCTGTCTCCCATCGGTATCCACTAACATGTGGCATGGACTGTCCAGGAGCTTGATGCGTCTCACAGTAGAAGATGATGTCCCTCCCAGTGAAACTATCCTCAAAAGCCCCTACATCAAGGCGTAGAGATCCATTACAATTCCAAGTAGCAACTTTGAGTGTAGTCCCATAGGTCTCGTGCCGTCATGAAGAGCGCCTCTCCATAATCACCACTCTACCATCTCTATAGAAGGCCACTTTCCCTTTCTCTCGGGCTGCCCTTATCTCGGGCATAACTTCTTTCATGTGGGCAAGTTGCGAGAGTGTGAGGTCATCTCCAAGAAATATTCCCGTTTGCTTGAGTGTAGGACGTCTCTTCAAGAAGTCCTTCTTCGCTTCCATGGAGGGGAAACGAATGATAAGTGCTCTCTCCTTAGAAGAAGATTCGCCACTACCTTCCCTCTTCTTTCCCACTCTCCATGCCTTTGTGTGCGTGGCTTCAATGCCCATCATAGAGAAGAGCTCCTTGGTTTCCCCTTCCGCATCATCACGGTCTTTTAGACCGGACACTCGTACATGTAAGGCCCGGGTCTTCCTCCTTTGGTCCTCTTCAAGGGTCATGTTGATGATGGTGGGAGTGGGGATGGGTGGCGATTCTTTACCTTTCCCTTTCTTGGCGACCTCGATCCATTTCTCGGCCTCGTCCATCTTCTTTTGTGTCTTTGTGATCACCTCCACCCATGAAGATGTCTTCTCTTTATGTTGCTCCTCCTCCTCTCGAATGATCCTCATTTGTTCCTTGATGGTATTCAGCTATTCAATCAAGGAGGGCTGAAATTCTCCATCCTCAAGCTTGCTTTTTGAAGTGGCTTCCAACTCCTTTTTGAGGGCTGAGATTTCAGCCGCTTGACTTTTAGCATGCAGTTTGGCCTCCACTAGTTCCTCCTTTAAGGCTGAAATCTCAGCCTCTTGCTTGGAAGATCTCTCTTCGAGCTCTTGGATTTTGTCAAATCCCTTCTCGAGTTTGGAGAGGCGGTTTATGATTGCGGTAACAGAAGAGTCGACCATCTTCTTGTTTTCTTTGATAATTGTGCCGAGCTTGTCCTCCACCTTCACGAGCTCCTCTTTAAACCCGGTCTTGGCCATGACTTTTTGCAGAACTTCCCACAGCCAATGGACTGAAAATTAATCCATGGCAGCAGCACGAAACAGCAGCAACAGGGGGGGGGGGGGGGGAGAGAATTATGTTGCTGCCTTGGGGGCCTGACGAAGGGTGGGTGGGTGGGTGGGTGTGTGGGAACAAGGAGGCGGAACAGTGAGGAAGGCTGGGCGCAGAGCAGGCAGCGAAGAGAGATAAAGCGTGGGAGAGAGAGAGAGAGAGATGGTGAAGGCAGGCAGGCGAAATGGGAGAGGCAGACAGGCGAGCGAAATGGGAGAGGCGGGGCAGAGAGGCGAAATGGGTGGGAAACGGGGGCAGGCAGAGAGGCGAAATGGGTGGGAACAGGGAGGCGGAACAGTGAGGAAGGCTGGGCGCAGAGCAGGCAGCGAAGAGAGATAAAGCGTGGGAGAGAGAGAGAGAGATGGCGAAGGCAGGCAGGCGAAATGGGAGAGGCAGACAGGCGAGCGAAATGGGAGAGGCGGGGCAGAGAGGCGAAATGGGTGGGAAACGGGGGCAGGCAGAGAGAGAGAGAGAGATGGGGGGCGCAGGCAGGCAGCGGGAGGGGAGAGCGAAGGGAGCAGCGGGAGGGGTGGGCGCAGCGGGAGAGGGGGGCGCAGCGGGGGAGAGAGAGAGGGGGGGGGGTGCAGGCAGGCAGCGAAGCGGGCAGCAGGAGGGGTGGGCGCAGCGGAAAGGGGGGGGGGGGGGGGGGGGGGGGGGGGGGGGGGGGGCGCAGCGGGAGGGGGGGGCCGTGGGAGAGGGAGTGGGAGAGGGAGAGGGGGAGAGAGAGAGAGAGAGAGAGAGAGGGAGGGAGAGAGAGAATTCAGCGTGCTGTCCTGTGCGCCCAGTCGAGTAGCCTCTCCACATATGCTGCAGCCGGCCTGTTGCAAGGAGATAAAGGGCTTGCTGTTCAGCCCTGCCGTGCCACCTTCCAACAGCCCACGAGTCCCAAAAAAGAGAGAAAAAAAGATGCGCGTAATTGCTGCAGCCGACTCTCCTCCAAAAGAAACCCCAATAATAGCGTGGAGCCTCCCAAAAGGGCCACGATTCTCTAAAAGTAGTATTCTTTTATTTTTAAAGGTTTTAAACCTTTTTTCCCTCTCGTGGTTTTAATAAAACCTTATTCCCCTCCACAAATGGGGTAAACCCTTACCCCTAGGATCACCTTGACCCAAGTATGAATATTCAATGAATGTCCTGCACACACGTGTCCCGCATACTGACCACCATGCCCACATGTACGCTGCACAAATTCATAGGGTCGTGACACCCTTCCCCTTCCTCTTTGTTGCAGAGGTGATGAGCAGCTATCTAGTTGTGCAAGTGGACTGGACTACAGGGTCGTCAGATCCCAGGAGGAGCTCCTTGACTCGAGTTTGCAGATGACACAACTGCCTCCCTCACAGGAGAGGAAGGGAATCTTCAGGAGAGGAAGGGAATCTTCAGAGATTTGTGCTTGCCATTGAGGACTTCTACCTAGCTTTAGGCACGCAGATCAATTGACACAAGGCATGTGGTTTTTGGGTCGGATCCTCACCCACCCCGGTTTGGCGGCCAATTGAGTCTTTTCAGTGGATTCCGTGTGACACCCTTGGTCAGATATCTGGGGATGTCAGGTGGGGATTTCACGCGAGCAGTAGCTTGCCCCCCTTCTTCTAAGCATTTGAAAGAAGCTCCTTTATTGGAGCACTGCCCGCCTTTCCCTCGTTGGCCGAGTGGTTGTGGCCAACGAGGTACTCCTTGCCGTACATTACTTCCTGCTGGACGTTTTCCAAGGCATGCCTTTGATAGGTGGAGCGGCTGATCAGGAACTTTCTTTGGGCAGGGATTGATGATCGGCCCACGTGGCCAAGGTGGCATGTGGTGTGGGCATAGTCACAGGGGACGGAGGGGACGGACCCTTGGAACGGGGGGACGCCATCCCGGGAACACTTTGGGACGCTCTCACACAAGCAAGCTCTAGCCTCTCAAGACTCACACGCTCTCTCCCTCACACACACACACTCTCAAGCTTCACACACACACACACACACACACACACACACACACCCACCCTCACACTCAAGTTCTCCCTCAACTTTCAAGGCTCAAGCCTCGCTCACTCTCTCTCTCTTAAGCTATCAAGTGACAAGGAGGCAATGGGCATCCATCATCCATGGCATCCTCCTCACGTGGCGGCGGCACTTCGAGTTCCAACTTCCCATAGAAGGACAAGGACACGGTGGGATGAGGTCAATCACACCCCATCCCCTCATGGAGGCGGTGCATGGCCATGGGCATGCAAGCTTTGCCCGTATAGGCGAGTGGGTGGCACCGGCAAAGGAATTTTAAGTGCCGTTCCTACCCCCGTCCCCATTCCCTACATACGGCCGTCCCACGTCCCCATCCCCGTCCCCTGTCCCTTGTGACTATGGGTGTGGGCATTATTCAAAGCAGAGCCCTGTTGGGACAAGCTGGTCGTTCAAGACCTTCAGCCAGGTGGTGAGACTTGGAAGGCTTTTCTGCTCACCCAGATTTCCCCTAGTGTGCGGTGGATCTTCATAGAGGCGTGTTACCGTGGTCTCAGCTCTTCCTTTGAGGATCGCTTTGCAGCCAGTTTTGGTTAGAGCTTGGGGTCATCTTAAGCCTACCCTCATCCAGTTGCCTTCGACCACAGATGAGGAAAGACTCCCCTCTTCAGGATGCCTAGTGGCCACCCCTTGGCGCTCGCTCCCACATTTCTGGGGCCCCTCTGTGTTGGTCACGCTCACTCTTTGGGAGAGTGGGCTAGTTTCAACCCCCCCCCCCCCCCAAACAACAACACCCACCCACCCACCAAGAGACGCAGGACAGATGCCTTGCTGGGATCCGAGGCAGAGATCAGATTACCCTCTCCATCGACTCAACCATCCCTCTCGACTGGCAGACCCTGCCGCGCCCCCCCACAGTGGCCTGGAGCCTTCACTCATGATATCCCTGTTAGCAGTCCTCCACTCAGATGGGGTCACATGCTTATTTTTGTAGTTGGCCTCAGGGACTAATGACCCTCTCCCCCTGCGAGAATTTTGGTGGTGGCTCACTTCAGCAAGTGAGGATTCTTGGCTTTTACGATCATCACTGGCACATTGACCCTCCCCCGGCCAAGGTGGCCTATGACTGCTCTTGGCAGCTATGGCTTTGGGAAAGCCGACCTTTAACGTAAATAACAATATAAAAGAGGGAATCTAAGACCACTGGAGCTACTCTAAACTCAACCAAGATGATTTTGTGTGGCACCAAAATAACCTCTTAATTCCCCTCTCCCGAATTTGGGCTCCAAATAGAAGCTTTGTACATCCCAACTGGTTTCACCAAGAGAGATGAAACTGAGAAAGAAAGAAAATTATATTAATGTCTTCAAAAAACCACTAGGGTCTATGAGACCAAAAATACGTTACAAAGTATCCATGGGTTACAATGATCCTGGTAAATAACATAAATGAAAAAGAACCTAAAGCTGTGAGCATCTGCTGCATACAAGTAGTGGCTAACTGAGGTATGGCCTGTACAACTAGAGAGACTAAGGCTCATGGGGTGGTGGTATCCTGGAGAGTGGAAACCCAACCTCCTTAACAGCTATGTAGAGGTCCTCAATAACCACCTCTCGTGTGGGAAAGTACTGCGGTGTCTTTGGAGTATCTCCCAGATCTAAGATTGACGAGATGTTCTTTGTCTCACCGGTCTCGGTCGTCTGGCCTTCCACATCTGGAATGCTCTCTTGATGGATACTCTTGGGAAACTGAGTGGGGGCGGCTGGGCTGCTACTGGAAGGCATTGCTTGACCTGTTTGGTGGATGAGGTCCCCTCTGTGGTCTCCCTATGTCGTCTAAGATTGCTGTCCTGATAGGGGGCAAAGAAGCTCGTGATAGAGACTTGGGGGCATCGTGTCCACGTCTGTGATGCATGCTCAAGCTGTCTCTATGTCGGCGAAGCTCCATGAGGTATGGTCCAAGACATCTCTAATTAGGGTAATCCATGACCCAGGCAAGTGGCCTAAAGTAATGCTCCTCTGTCCCCACCTCTAGTGAGCACAGCCGATAGATCCTCTCTCTCTATCAATCCCGACTGCTCTCCCAGGCTCCACCCATAAGCGATGTAAGGAAACCCTAAGAGAGAGATGAAATGATATATTAACGTCTCTAAGACGCCATAATGGCCTATGAGACCAAAATTGAGAGTACATCTGAAGTTGGTGTCTCATCAAAGAGAATAACTAAATGAGACTAAAAAGTACAATAAACTGATTGTCCTACAGTTATAAGAACATAACTGTAAGACTCCGAGATGATACTGAGTAGAAAATACTGGAAAATACTGAAAAATGTATATCAGGTAGATCCATGTATGCTGATCAGTTGAAGTGTTGCCCTCTCCTTAGATCAAGTATCTCCGCCATGGCGCTGTCTAGAATGGAGAGGTCGTAGAAGCGAGGTAGGTGCCTCTGATGCCGAGCAATAATGGCTCTGATCTGGCGATGGTGAGGATGTCGTGGTCGGGATCCTGGTGGGTGTGGCCGACGAGCATGACATAAGATAACTGCTCTATCAGTGGTGACTCCCTGTGAGCGTGGTCGGTGCTCTGATGGCCCAATGGAGGAGGTATCAGGAGGTGTGTGGGCTGGGTTGCTGGTGTTGGTGCCGAAGAAATCTGTCATGGTCCTTTGTCTAGGTACATCATGGCTTGGCCTCCTGTCTGCCAAGAGGGTCTCTTTGTGTCTCCTGAGCTCAAGTAGAAACAATCCCAGGCATCTCTGATCCTCAAACTCCATGACCCTGCGTAACGGCCCAAAACCCTCTCGGAAGAGGCAGTGATATCTCCCTTGGATCTCATAATAGACTGTACATCGGCAAATGTAGTGTTCCTCTGTCTCTACCTCCTGTAGCATAGCTGACAAATGTGGTCATCCAAGATCTGATGCACATATCGCCCTGTCTCAATCCGCAGCTGGTGTGATGAGGTCCGGATCTGTCCAATGGCACAATGTATCCCATGTGATAGGTGTACATCCATGTACGCCGGGCGGGTGATAAAATCATCCGGTGAGAGGTGGAGAAAATGGCTCTTGTAATGAGCCATTTTTGTGCCTAAGGGCTCAAGGGGCTAGTCCATTTCCTCTCTGTGTCCACTCTGATGATATCCATCCTGATCACGCGGTTTTGCTCTGAGCGGGCGGGTGAGATCCAAAAATGGACAATCCAGATTGTATTGAAAGGGTGGTAGTGCCTCTATCCGCAAACCATGTAGGTCAAACTATGATCTCATCTGAGCGTACCAGCAATGAGTATCTCCTCTACCAACTGTATGGCTGAGGTCAATGCCAATTGGGAGTACCTCTGCTGAGGGAGCTCCCATAGTCGCTATAAAAAGGTAACTGCCTGGAATAGGGCCTCGGTTACTACTGTCAGATCTCGTCACCCATGCCTTTGTGGTGTTAAACACCATAACCTTGGTTTTCCCAAGGTTCACTGTCAGATCTCTATCCGCACAGAAAGCCTGTAATGCATCCAGGTGTCTCTGTAATCCCTCCGGAGAGTTTGAGATTAGAACAATATCATCAGCATATAACAAGATGGGTATCAACACCTTTGCCGGGCATGCCCCTGGGCCTCCCAATCCGTCTACATAATCACAGACCGCATCAATGTACAGTCCAAAGAGGGTGGGCGATAGCGGGCATCCCTGCTTCACCCCTATTGTGCTGGTCACCCTATCAGATAGTCCGCCTGGAGCTTGGACTCTGCCTGTCATAGACTCATACAAAGCATATATCCCCCACTGCATATCCTTGGGTACCTCAATGTCATGCAATCTGCGCATAAGCCTGGCACGTGGTACGGTATCGAAGGCTTTGCGGAAGTCCACAAAGCAGCAGTATATCCTTCTCTTCTGTGCCCTGCCCTCTTCAGTAAGTGCCCGAAGTGTCAGTATGTGATCCAAGGTAGTAAATCCTCTCCTGAAGCCAGCCTGTCCCATGTGCTCGATGACCATGCCTCTCTGCCCATCGGCTCAGCTCCGACTCCAATATAGAGCCATATAGTTTGGCCAAGTAATGACCAATCATGATCGCCCTGTAGTTGCCTGGTACCATGGGGTCCCCACTCTTAATGGTACAATGATAATCTCTGTCCAGCTTGTCAGGAAACCCTCACAAATGGCACGATTAAACACATGTACGATGAGCGGAGCCAAAGTGTCTCGTACATATGAGAAGTGCTCTCCAACTAGCCCATCATGATCTTGTGCCTTTCCATTCTGTAACCTATCTATCGCATCTAGCACCATCCGCATAGTAAAAAAGGTGCTGCTAGCCGGTCTAGCTCCCACAGTGGAGGGGGGGTGGGGGGCTGTCCTGGTGCATCATATGGCTCTCTAGCATAAGTATGCCATGCCTCAGGTGCAGTAATCGGAGTACCAGGCTGTCTCTCCTGAAACATCTTCCATGCCCTCTTGCTGTCCTTCCCGAGGAAGAGTTGGTAGATCTCCTCCTCTAGCTTAGCCAGATAGGCTCATTTTTTCCTCCGCACAAGGGGCCGAAAGATCATCCTGGCCTGTCTATGCGTGTGAGACCCAATGGCAATCTCACGCTGTAGCTGTGCTCGTGTCTCACGACACTCATCATCATACCAACTGTTCTGTGGGGCAGTGCTGCGGGGGTGGGCGGAAGGGATCATAGTGCTGCAGGGAAACGCATATGAGGCGGATGCATGTAGTACACCTGCCAATCCTCTCGTGATCTCGTCTAGAGGGCTATGCGGGTCTAAAGCGAACAAATCATCAGATACTGCATCTCGGTAAACCCCAACTGTCTCACGTGTAAACTGATATCTCGGGTACCTAGGTAGATGAGTGGTTGGCCCATCTCTCGGGGATCTACCTACTAGTGTGAAACTCAGGTATGCATGATTGGCTGCTATGCCAATGGGCCTACTGGAAATTGTGAAACCCCGCACATCAGGTATCAATGAAGGAGATCCCATCAAGTAGTCCATTGTGCTCACTCCCCCCTTTAGAGTTCCAGTGTGTGAGAGCATCTGATCCTTGCCATCTCGATAAGCCATTGTATATGACCAACCCATGTGCACTGCCGACGAGTGTGAGAAAATGCGTGCCATAATCTGTAATCTCCCCCTCATCCTGTGCTGATCTCTGCAACCCTACATCCTCTGCCGTGATCTCCCGGTACATAGCCTCTTGAGCCTCTTGAGTATCATACAGCTCTGTCTGCTCTGTGCCTGTACGTGCATTAAAGTCTCCCAATAGTAATATGTCTCCCATGCTGGCAAACCTCATGATATCATCATATAGTGGTATATAGGGCGACTCTCCTGATGGTGCAAACCTGGTGGGCTGGGGGAAAGTAGCATACCGCGACATATAGCTCACGGATCCCCTCTCTGCATATTCGGACTCACATGTACCTCGCATGTGCATCTCTATGTACCACATGTATTTTGTCACGAAGCTCCTCCCTGTAAAGTATTGCCACTCCTCCAGATCCTCTGGTACCTCCCATTGTGCGTGGAAAACTGATTCCCATCTATAACCCCGTACGTCAGGAAGCCTCTTGTTTGTGCACTGATGGGTCTCCGTATACATAGCAATATCATTGTGTCTGAAAGTATCCTGCATCTGTTCTAAGGGCTCCGTTGCAATTCCACACCGTGAATCGCAAGGTCTCATAGGCCGCGCACCGTCAAGCGGGCCTCCTCTCCGTAATGATGACTCGGCCATCTCTGTATACCGCTCATTTCCCCTCTTTCCTTGCCTCAGGTACACGCGGCATGTGTTCCTTCCGGTGTGCTATCTGTGCCGGTGTAAGGTCCTCATCCAAGTAAATCTTTTCCCCCTTAAGGGCCATCCTTTTGGAGAGGAAGGCTTTCTTCTTCTCCAAGTCACCAAACCTGATGATCAATATCTTCACCCTGGTTTCATCTCTGCCTACTTGCCATGCTCCGGTAATGGGTACATCCGTGGCTCCAATTTTTGTTGCAAGAGCTTTTGCATCCTCTTGGGGATTTCCCTTATCTTCCCACCCCACTACACGTACATGTAAGGCACGTGCCCGTCTCTTGGCTTCCTCTTCCAATGTAGCATTCATCACCTCTACTTTATTGACTGGTGTATCCTTCTGTTTTTTTACTACTTCAATCCATGGGTTGACTTCCTCAATTTGTTTCTTTGTGGCACTGGCAATTTCAGCCCATGAATGCATTTCCTTCTCTCCTGCAGAAATGAAATGAAATGATATATTAACGTCTCTAAGAGGCCATAATGGCCTATGAGACCAAAACTGAAAGAACATCTGAAGTTGGTGTCTCATCAAAGAGAACAACCAAATGAAGCTGAAAAGTACAATCAAAGAGAGAGAGAAAGAGTTTGGCAAATGGTGATTGGACACACTTTGTCACCCAGGCAGTGGGTATTTGGACATGATCAGCCTGGGGAACAATCAGCAACATGAGGTCTTCTTTGTTTTCTTTCGATGGTTGGGTCTTTGGCATAATTGGCTCATGTGAAATGCTTTCATCTTTGATTCACAATTAGGGGTGAAAGGTCATGTCCAGCGTGTTTGTGGTCTATTGCTTTGGCAAATATCTTCTTGATCGATGCACATGTTATCACCAGGGCTCAAGCTAACCCCTGGTTACATGCTCTTCGTACGGTGGGCATGCCCAAGTGGCCTTTTAGTGTGTGTGGTCTGACGGCCTCTATGTACATGTTTGTATAGCTGGTCATGCAACCTTTGCTTTGTATTCCATTTTCGTTATCTAATCAACCAACCATTACGAAAAAAAGAAGACGAGAGAGAGACAGTTGTGTTTACTATTAATGTCTTCAAAAGGCCAAAATGACCTATGAGACCAAAACGCTACATCTTGTCCATGGAATACATCATCATGGTACTGAAAGTAAAACTAAAAGAAAATATCCGTGAAAAAAAAAGAGCCTCAGGCTCTCGCATCAGCCAAGGATATCTCGCATAGGGCGCTGCACCATGGTACCCAATGTAGGATGGCCACTTGAGGGATATTGAGTAGACAGGTGCCATAGCCATGGGTTAGGTGTAGGATTTATGTTCACCTGAACCATTAGCAGGACAAGAGTGACTATACTCTATCATGTACATAGATCTGGCAAGTTACCAAACTCCATCCTGAGAGTAGCTTCAATGCTTGGTCTACTGCAGTTGTGTGAAGCTGGAGACGAAGGCATTGCCAATGTCCATTTTGAAGCCTTTGAGCTGAGTGGTCAATGTCTCAGCCTAGGGATCAGTTAGCCCATTGTGGCCTCGCTGTTGGCACTTGGTTGGCCATGAGAGGACGACTGGCACAGCACCCCACGAAGTCGGCGGCACTGCCTTTGGGATTGTCCCAAGGTGCAACAGGTTTGGCAGAGGATTCTTCGCCTTTACATGGCACAATGGTGCGGGCTGTTCCGCACATTATCACCTGGGGGGTAGTAGCTTGGGTGACAGGCCAGCTCTGCCCTCTTCTAGAAGGAGGTAGCAGGAGGGTAGGCTCTATAGAGACTGTTCCTGAATTGCCAGACCTATCTTCAGAGATATGGTCTCCAGGCACTTGTCAGAGATGGGAGATCATCACATCATCAGCATTGCTGCATGGCATATTTGGCAGCCCCGTTGCAGCGAGGCCAGGTAGTTTCCTCCAAGAGCGGCCAGCCATGGAGGGAACCACCCTCCCTAGATATTCTCTTCACCTCTTTTGAGGGCTCTGAGCATGTACATTTAATTTTTAACTAATAGAAGGATCATTTTCCCAGATAAAAAAAAATCTTTGAAGATTTTCCTCTCCATATCCAACTTGGTAAGCCAAGTATACCGCCTAGAATTGTTAAATGCATTAGTGAAGGTGTGTAAATTTGAGCTTCAACTTCTTATGAGAAATGGGATTTGCTGTGGGATACGGGATGGATGGACGATTTTCTTCTTTGAATGCACTGCTAGAAACGTGTGTCAGATCCAACTCAGAGAGTTTACTTGACTACCTATGGGAAGACCTTGTTGAGAGAATCATCACAGCTATGCTTGGTTATCTTGGAGGAGGTTGTGGAGCTCTGGCATGAGCCAAAAGGGTACACTTTTGGCTATTAGTACATGGTGGATTGCCCGACAATCAATGTAGATCAGTCATGGACTATATGTTTGCCCCCTGATTCTTTTTGCAACACAGCCTTAAAAAAATTTGAATGGTAAGTGGTGTCTTATGTTTCTGGCAGTTAAATACAAGAATATTGTTGGCAAAAGCAGAAATGTTACGGGAGTACTTTTCTTTTGATATCGATATGGATGGAAACGTATGTACTATACCAATTGTTTTGGACCAGTACACACCTGATATGGACCGGCTTCCTCAATTTTTACTGAGTTTAGGGAACTGTGTAAGTGACATGTTTTGCAATCCCTTCATGTAATGGTTTTCTTCTAGAATTGTGCTTTGAATCTGAGTGCAAGGATTTGTTCTTTGATTGTAGGTTGATTGGGATACAGAAAAGGAATGCTTCGAAACCTTTGCAGCTGCCTTAGCAGAATTCTATGCCATGCACCCCCCAATGTTACCAAACCCCTTTGATGATGGATTAGATTTCTATCAAGTTCGGAAGGAGGAAAGCTCCTCTGCAGAAATGCATGAGACAACTAGAGAAGGTAACCAGTCGCACTTACAGGGCTGTTGTTTCTTCTCTCAGCTCTAGTTGCATAATCATGTTTTTTTTCCATGATTTTGTCACTTCATGGACACAGTAATACTTTTGGTCTCATAGACCCTTAGGTCTTTTGTAGACGTTAATAGGACTCTCTCTCTCTCTCTCTCTCTCTCTCTCTCTCTCTCTCTCTCATGGACCCTTTCGTGGCAGAGAATGGAGATACTCATTGCTGGTATACTTAGATGAGATCATGGTTTGACCTACATGGTTTGCGGATAGAGGCACTCCCACCCTTTCAGTACAGCTTGGATTGTCCATTTTTGGATCTCACGCGCTTAGAGCAGAACCGCGTGATTAGGATGGATATCGTTAGAGTGGACACAGAGAGGACATGGACTAGTCCCCTTGAGCCCTTAGGTACGAAAATGGCTCATTACAAGAGCCATTTTCTGCACCTCTCACCAGATGGTTTTATCACCCGCCCAACGTACATAGATGCACACCTATCACATGGGATACGTTGTGCCATTGGACAGATCCGGACCGCATCACACCAACTGCGGATTGAGACAGGGCAATATGTGCATGAGATCTCGGATGACTGCATTTGTCAGCTATGCTACCAGGAGGCAGAGACAGAGGAGCACTACATTTGTCGATGTACAGTCTATTATGAGATCTGAGGGAGATATCACTGCCTCTTCCGAGAGGGTTTTGGGCCGTTACGCAGGGTCATGGAGTTTGAGGATCAGAGATGCCTGGGATTGTTCCTACTTGAGCTGAGGAGAGACCGAGCCATGATGTACCTAGACAGAGGATCTTGATAGATTTCTTCAGCACCAACACCAGCAGCCCAACCCACGGGCCATCAGGACACCAGCCACGCTCCCAGGGAGTCACCATTGATAGAGCAGTCGTCTTATGTCATGCTCGTCGGCCACACCTGCCAGGATCCCGACCACGACATCCTCACCATCGCCAGATCAGAGCCATTATGCTCGACATCGGAGGTGCCTACCTCGCTTCTACGACCTCTCCATTCTAGACAGGCCCATGGCGGAGATATTTGATCTGAGGAGAGGGCATCACTTCAACTGATCAGCATACATGGATCTACTTGATATACATTTTCCAGTATTTTCTACTTAGTATCATCTAGGAGTCTTACTTGTAATTCTTATAACTGTAAGATAGTCAATTTATTGTACTTTTCAGTTTCATTTGGTTGTTCTCTTTGATGAGACACCAACTCAGATGTACTCTCAGTTTTGGTCTCATAGGCCATCATGGCCTCTTAGAGATGTTAATATATCATTTCATTTCATTTCTCTCTATGTAGCTATATTTAGGGAGGCGGGATTAGTTGGATTCTACTCAGACTTCTATTATAGATTTCTCCAATTCATATCAGACTTCTATTATAGATTTCTCCAATTCATATCAAACAACCATGATGGACACCCAGTCGTTACAATGCAAGAGAGAGATGATTGATTAGGGGCAACGCACCAGATTGCTAGGGTAGTGGCTTTTTGCCTAGTGATAGTGCCATTGAGGGGACCCGTGGTGCCATCAGATAGAGGGCAGTCTCTACATAGAGCCAAGCAGTCTCGACCCTAGAGACCTAGTCCCTTGTTCCATCATTCTAGAGGCCTTACCCTAGCGACAAAGAGATAGATTGACTTGAAATTACGAGAGCTCGGGAGGATCGTAGCAGTGATCAAATCCATGATTGAATAAAAGAATCTATCAAGAGAAATGAAGGTTAAGGCTAACACAAAATAAGCATAAACAAAACTATAATGCACATCACCCTTGTGAGTGCTTTGTAGACATGTTTTTGACTTGCAGCTGCCTTCTAGGTAAAGTACGAGGTAGAGTATGGCCCGATTTGGGCAATTTTGGCAGTCTAGTAGGTGCCTAGAGATGCCCAAGACATGCACCAATGGTTGGAACATTTATTGGGGCACAATATGAACACATGTTTGTTGGGTATGTGAACTAGCCCTTGTACATAAGCAATGATGTCCTTTTACCGTCATATGTGTGTGGACCCTTGTTTATGTGTCCTTGTGTGTGTGTGTGTGTGTGTGTGTGTGTGTGTGTGAAAAACCCCTAAAAGGGTGTGAATACTCACTCATGTGCTTATGTGTATTCGTGTGTGAACCCACTCTTAGAGTGCTAAGCATAATATCTTGTTTTATGTGTGTTTAACATAAGCAATGATGTCATGAGTTGAATCTTCATATCTATAAAGGTATTGTACTTGATTGAAGAAATAGAACTGTCACATCATTGAGTCGTGCTTTACCGTCTCTCTAAGAGATTTGTTCTCTCTCTCTCTCTCTCTCTCTCTCTCTACTCTGCAGCAACCCGACTTGCTCTCTCTCTCTCTCTCTCTCTCTCTCTCTCTCTCTCTGCTGCCCGCCTGCGCCCCCCCTTCGCTGCCTGTCTACCTGCGCCCCCCCCTCTCGCTGCCTGCCCGCTGCCCCCCTTCTCTCTCTCTCTCTCTCTCTCTCTCTCTCTCTCTCTCTCTCTCTCTCTCTCTCTCTCTCTCTCTCTCCCCGCTGCCTGCCTGCGCCCCCCATCTCGCTGCCTGCCTGCGCCCCCCATCCCGCTGCCTGCGCCCCCCATCTCTCTCTCTCTCTCTCTCTCTCTCTCTCTCTCTCTCGCCCTGCTCGCCGCCGCCGCCTGCTGTTCGCCCTGCTCGCTTCCGCCGCCTTCCCTCCCGCATGCTGTGCCCCCTGCTCGCCGCCGCCACCTGCTGTTCGCCCGGCTCGTTTCCGCCGCCCTGTCAACGCCGCCTGCTTCGCTTCCCCCTCTCGCCTGCTGTTCTGTACGCCGCACAGTTCTGCTGGCAATGGCCAGTATATCTATCCGCTAGGCTGTCTGCGCCCCTTTCCCCACCCACCCTTGCTCAGGCCCCCAAGGCAGCAGCATAACTCTCTCTCTCTCTCGGTTCTTCCATGGCTTCCCCCTTGCGCAACCCGACGAAGGCGACCTTTATGGTCACAAACAAGAGGATAACAAATGTGGAAAAGGAAATGAAGGAATGGAAGGCAGAGATGGAGGGATGGTGGAAGGAGAAAGCCAACTTTCTCCAAATGGTATTCAATGAGGGTAAGCGGTGGAAAGAGGAGAAGGAGGACCTCATAGCGGAAGTCAAAGACCTTCACGAGGAAGTCAACACGCTCAAAGGCGTAATTTCAGCTCTTCAGAGGGAGCTTGCAGAGGCCAAGGCAAATGGTGGACTTGAAGAAGGTGAAATTCAGCCATCCATGATAGAAGAGCTCAAGGTTATCAAGGAACAAGTACGGGCAATTAAGGAAGAAGAGAAGCAAAACGAGGCAAAGACTTCCTCATGGGTGGAAGTCATCACCAAGACGCAAAAGAAGATGGATGAAGCGGAGAAGTGGATAGAGGTCGCCAAGAAGGGTAAAGGTAAGGAGATAACAACCCCTACACCTACAATCATCAACATGACTTTGGAAGAGGAACAATGAAGACGTACACGTGCTTTGCATGTGAGGATTACCGGCCTTAAGGACGGGGATAAAGTTGAAGAGGAGGTAAAAGAGCTTATGGTGTTGATGGGGATTGACAGTCCGGCCCACGCAAAGGCCTGGAGAGTGGGCAAAAAAAGCGGAGGCAACGGGGAAACATCAAAGGAAAGAGCTCTCATACTTCGCTTCCCCTCTATTGAGGCAAAGAAGGAGTTCTTGAAGAGACGACCCACTTTAAAGAATACAGGCATTTTTCTTGGTGATGATCTTACTCTTTCACAGCTTGCACATATGAAGGAAGTTATGCCAGAGATTAGAGCGGCAAGAGAAAAGGGAAAGATAGCATTTTATAGAGAAGGGAGGGTGGTCATCGTGGAGCGACGCTCTACATGACGGTGCGAGACCTATGGGACCAAATTAAAGCTGGCAGCCTGAAACTGCAATGGATCCCTCAGACTTGATGTAGGTGCCTTTGAGGACAGCTTTAGAGATAGAGATATAGTCTTCTACTCGGAGACTCACCAGGCCCCTGGTCAGATGATGCCACAGGTGACAGGATACAGATGGGAGACAGCTTGCAGAGTAGGGACGAGATCGGTACACAGTAGTAGAGGATCAGGAGGGGTGGCAGTTCTTTTCAGGGAGGAGCTGCAACCGCTTCTACACATCGTTCGGAGAGATGATCAGGCCAGATATATGTGGGTGAGACTGAGGGCCGACACAGGCAGATTCCTGTATATTGCCATATGCTATTTTGCTCCTAGTACATCGACATATGCAGCACCTAGAGGGCAGTCTCCTTTCTCTGTGCTAGATGATGACATATGGGAGTTCTCTAGGGATGGAGACATCATCCTGTTAGGGGACTTTAATGCCCGGACGGGCAACCGCCAGACAGCCTTTTATGATACCTCGGAGGAGATGCTGAGAGAGCTGGACACTCTGGATATGGGATTAGACAGACGCTCACAGGATGTGGAGTGCACAGAGTATGGGAGATATTTGGTAGATATGGGGACTGCACATGGGTTGGCCATACTTAATGGCTTGCAGAGGTTTCCGTCAGCAGCTGGATTTACTTGCTTTCCACATAGACATGGTGCTAGCACAGTGGATTATGTTATGGCTATGCCCAGCTTTGTTTCATGCATTGAGGACTTCACAGTTGGATCTCGGCCCATTGGGGTAGTAGTGGATCATGCATTGTTGACATTGACTATCTCTTTTCACTTTACCACAGCTCAGAGGACACGAGGGGCAGATCACACTTGATATACTTTTACCTCAGAGACTGATGCTGTCTACACAGATGGGATTTATAGACGTCTGTACACAGAGGAGCCAGGGAGACCTTTGGAGGAGTTGACCCATATACTGACAGAGACTTTACATGATGCAGCGAGAGAGGCATATCCACATACTCAGCCTGGACAGAGACAGCGTTCTAGATGTATGCCTCAGAACAGTTGGTATGATGAGGAGTGCAGAGAGACCAGAGCCCAACTGTAGCGGGAGGTTGCTTTGGGAGTCACTACTCACCGACAGTCACGTATTGCCTTCCGACGCCTTGTGCGAAGGAAGAAGCGGGCCTTCCTTGCTCAGCTAGAGCAGGAATTATACCAGCTGTTCTTGAGCCAGGATTCGAGGGAGGCTTGGCGTCTGTTTCATGAGTCCTCCCCTGCTTTGGCCATCACTTCTACAGAGGTCTGGGGTAGTTATGCAGCATCTCTATATACAGTTCCTGGACAGACACCTTTTCCTGACCCGCCAGCACCATGCCCACAGACATGTACTTTCTTTACCGCAGAGATGGTAAGGAAGGCCATTGATAGGATGAAGACTGGGAGAGCATATGATCATGATGGATTGGTCGCTGAGCACTTTATTCATGCGAGAGACATGCTGGCAGAGCTTCTAGCAGTGATGTTCAATCGTGCTATGTGCGAAGGCTTACCCGAGACTTGGAGTAGGTCCACCATCGTGCCTATCTTCAAGTCAGGGGACCCTATGGAGCCAGGTAATTATCGCACTATTATGATTGGTCACACACTAGCACGATTGTATGCATCCATTCTTGAGCAGCAGTTGAGTAGATGGGCAGAGAGAGTTGGCATTCGAGCAGAGGGACAGGCAGGGTTCAGGAGAGGTTTCTCTACTCTTGACCACATCTTGACTCTACGGGCCATTATTGAGGAGGGCAGGTCGCATGGGCGACGGATTTATTGTAGCTTTGTGGACTTCCGCAAAGCATTTGATACAGTGCCCAGAGCCAGATTGATGAGGCGATTACAGGAGATGGGGGTACCCACAGAGCTCATATGGGGGATTATGGCTTTATATAGATCAGTTGCAGGACAGGTACGCACCCCAGAGGGGGTCTCTACTTTGGTTCACTCCACTATAGGAGTGAAGCAAGGTTGCCCGTTATCTCCTTCACTGTTTGGTATGTATGTGGATGAGGCTTCTGACTACATTGAGAGATTGGGGGACAGAGGAGCCCAGCTAGCAGGTACATGGATCCCACTATTGTTATATGCTGATGATATTGTGTTGATCTCTGACTCCCTTGAGGTTATGCAGCGTCATCTGGATGCTTTACATGAGTTTGCACATGATAGTGGATTGTCTGTCAACCTTGGCAAAACCAAGGTTATGGTGTTTAACACCACGCCACAGTGGGTTAGGCGATCAGCTTCCACATTTACATATGGGCAAGAGATTGTGGAGTATACAGATGCATATACATATCTTGGGGTAGTATTCAGTGGGCCAGTGTTTTCGATGAGGAGAGCAGCAGAGACTAGATTGACTAGAGCACATGCAGCCCTGGGTGGTTTGGAGAGGATGTGTTCGCAGGTTCAGTTTGAGGAACCTCGAACGAAACTTTGGCTTTTTGACACTCTAGTGACATCAGCTATGCTTTATGGAGTGCAGATATGGGGACCTTCAGTGGGCCATCACAGCGCAGGCGGGTGGAGAGGTATGGAGAGGCCTTTGGTATCTATGATTGCTATGATTATTAGAGCCAAGGCCGTGGTAGCTCATGAGATTATTCGAGCAGAGCTGGCGGCTGCCCCTCTGGTGATTGAGGCTCTTACGAGATCAGTCTCCTACATACATGGCTTGTGGGATCTCCCCCGAGACAGATATGCACGCCTCGCCTTGGAGTCCTCCCGACAGTTAGCTTTACAGGGAGACACGGCTTGTTGGTATGGACAGATGACATCTTGGTTCCAGGCACATGGTTTTAGCATGGACAGATTGCCTCCCTTCCAGTATTCTCTGGAGGCACCCTCTCTCACTCTTACACGGACAGAGATTACCAGACTCATCTGTCAGGATTTAGTTCAGCTGGACATTAGGAGGACATGGATACAGCCGACTGAGGAGCTGGGCACGAAGATGGCTTTCTACAGAGAGCATTTTCTTCAGCTCACAGCAGATGGTTTTGTGATCAGACCCAGTTACATGGATGTACACTTGTCTCATGCAGTACGATGCGCTATTGGTCAGATTCGCACATCCTCACACCAGCTTGAGATTGAGATTGGCCGATATAGAGGTATACCAGCTGAGGCCAGGATATGCCGAGTATGCCATGGGGAGCCAGAGACAGAGCTGCATTATATATGCCATTGTACTGCATACTATGAGATACGTGGTCGTTTCCACTGTTTATTCAGAGAGGGTTTTGGACCACTTTCCAGAGTCATGGGGTACCAGGACCAGAGGTGTTTGGGATTGTTCTTGCTGGAGCTGCGGAGACATAGAGATAGCCTGCTTAGGCGCACAGAGAGCCAGACTCAGAGGCACATTACAGATTTCTTTAGTCCAGCCATCACTGCGCCAGATGGACCACAGCAGCAGCAGGACATGGATACCGCCCACACCAGGGGTACACTGATTGATCGTGCGACTGAGCTTGGGTGGTTCAGACGCCCACGACTACGGAGGAGGGCATCCCAGCATAGACGGAGGTTGCAGCGGCAGATTCGGATTATTCTTGCGAGGCATGCCGGACACCCAGTCAGGGTGTTGACCACAGAGGATATTGAGGAGATCCGCCAGTGTCCGATGCGGCACATATTATGAGATGGAGGCACCTCCATAGTGTACCCCTCCGTCCCACATGATATTGTATCCCCTCACTATATTCCACTCACCTCCATAGCGTACCCTCCCCTCACTATATTCCAGTTCCAGTTTCATTTTCTAGGTGCCAGTAGTATCATCTTTATTTTTCATTTTCTGGGTTTTTTTTATCCAGACATTGTATCAGATCCACCATGATGTAACTTTTGGTCTCATAGGTCATTATGGCCTTTTGAAGACGTTAATATAACATTTCATTTCATTTCATTTCTCTCTCTCTCTCTCTCTCTTTTCTCGTAATGGAAGATATATTACCAAAAAATTACTTTACAAATGACCACATGGCCGCCATGTGATGTACTAGCTTTCCCTCACTAATTACTCCGAACCACAGGTGTAGCTTGGAGTACCCTCATCAAATATATAGCCATGTCATTCTCCACTAAATGAGTTGACCGCAAGGAAGAAACTTGCCACAATAGTAGCCCTTTTATACGGCCTATGTGAGTTGTAATACCAACTTTTGCATCAAATATGAAGGCATTCTTAGTTAACCAGATATGCCACAAACTTGTCCATCTGAAAAAATGAAAGAAAATTGAATGTTTTGGGTTATCCGACCCATTCGGAATCTTGCCAAAAATCCAGTCTTTAACCTTTACCGGCCTATCTATCAACCAAGTCCCTATGCGAGAAAGGAAATCCCACACCTTCTTTGCCACCGGACATAGATCCGGGAATGTTTTCAAGCATGTAGTACAAAACACACAATTACCATAAGCAATCCGCTGCTTTCGCAACTGGTCCCCGAATGGTATGCCTCCAACTAGCATGCGCCATAGGAACACCTTCCCTTGATATGGAATCTTAGACCACCAGCCCTGTAAGATTACTTCCTTTCACTAGGTCCTACTCTTTCTCATGTTCCATACCCTATTAGCCTTCTCAGTGATCCAGCGCTTATCTTCCACTATCATATGGTACACTTGATTTGTTGTACGCTAGATAATGTCTTGAGGCTTTCTAAATGTCCAATCTAACCAAGGTTGTTGATCCTCCAACTGAGGAATATCACCAAACGATGTAAGTGTTGTCCTCACCTTCTCCCATAACTGAACATATCCACGTGGGACCCGAAAATATTGATGGATTTTCCGAAAAGACAATAAGTGACCTCTACGGAGCAACAAAGTATCCAAATTCTCACTAGTCCCAATCGAGCCATTCTATTGAATTTTGGCCGCTCAACAAGTTTATCAAGCCACTCTAGAAGTCGAAGTAGCCAACACCTCACCTGCCATAGAATTCAACTTCAACACCTCACCTCACCTGCCATCCCAAACCAAGCAAATCGCTCTTGGTACGGCTTACCAGAGCAGATTTCTGCATATTAATGCATAACCCTGAAGCAAGACCAAAGTATCCCAAACAGCCATAGCCTTCTGAACATTATCTCTTTGAGCCTTAAGGAATATGAAAGAATCATTTGCCAATGCTTGGCCGACCATCTGCTCTCTGCTTGGAAGTGTAAGCCCTATAACTTCACTGTCCTCCGCTATCTTATCCAGTCGAGATAAGATTCGATGTGTAACAGTTGCAAACAAGAGAGGGCTAAGTGGGCATCCTTGCCTGACCGATCTCGTCAAATGAACTGGCTCAGTCACCTCACCATCTATCATAAGCCTAGGCACTGCATGTTGGCTAATAGTATAAATCAAAGAAGACATGCGAGGGCCAAATCCTAGAGCTTGCATAAGCTGTGAAAGAAAAGACCAACTAACGTGATCATAAGCCTTTTCAATATCCAATTGAATCATAACCACCTCTTTCATAATCAATTCCAATTTGTACATTCAATATATTATGCAAAATATTCCGATCTTTAATAAATCCATATTGCCTTGGATGAATTAAAGTAGGAAGAAATCGTTGCAACCTGTTGGCCAAGACCTTTGCAAATATCTTATACATTTTTTCCATCAGTGTGATTGGTCTCCATTGACGTAGATTAACCGGGGATGGAACTTTAGGCAATAAATGTACAAGCCCAATCTTCCAACTCGTAGGCATGATACCTATATTCCAAACCTCTTGAAAAATAGAAGCGAGAGGGACCCTTAATTCATCAACATACGTCATGTGAAACTCGTTGGGGAGCCCATTCCATCTTGGACTTTTCTCTTTAGGCAAATGCTTCGACACGGCTTTCACCTCATCCTCAGAAATATCTCTTTCCAATTCATTTGCAGAAACATCTGATACCTGGTGACGAACCAAGTGAAACAAAGACTCTCTAGCTGCAATGACATCAAGAGATATGACCTCCTGCGGACCGAACAAATGGCAATAAAAGTCCATACACACATCTATAACCCAAGCAAGATCAGTAATCAATACTTCTTGCCTATCTTGCGTCCTGACAATATTCTCACGTGCATGCTTTTGCTGCAAACGAGCAAAGAACGTATGTGACTGATAATTAGAATCCAGTAGGGTATCCATTCAAGCTATAAGCTTATATCTCACACATTGGTTCTCGTGCAATGCTGCAACCTGATGGGACAACCAATCAATAGCTATCTCAATGCAGGGCAAGAACCATCCTCTTGAACCACGTGGTTCAAATCAACCAACAACGATTCTAGGTTTCGCAACTTCTTCTTGAAGTATGATGCATTATGAATCCCATACTGGCGAGCAAGCTTTTGAATATTGAACATACAACACTCCCAAGGTGACACCCCAACAGAGATGACATGGCCTCTAAAGTTTTGCAACACTTGCAATAAAAATTGATGGAAAACAATATGCTCCAAGAAAGTCTGGTTAACCTTAAGAGGAGCCTTTCCCAATAATGGTCTATAAGCATCCACTGAATGGCTATGCATCTCCAATACCAAAGGGAAGTGATCTGACAAAATATGATTATATTCCACATGCATGGATAATATCTCTGGCAGAAACAAAGCATGCTGGCAAATATACATTTGGTCCAGACATTGTATCAGATCCACCAATTGTTGTAACCTTTTTGGTCTCATAGGTCATTTTGGCCTTTTGAAGACGTTAATATATCATTTCATTTCATTTCATTTCATTTCTCTCTCTCTCTCTCTCTCTCATGTACTGCACTCCGCAGCCGCGAGGAGTTTCCCATACCACATACAGACAGGACGGCCACCTACATCTGGGAGCATGCCCCAGAACCGATGGTATGATGATGAGTGCAGAAACCTTTACCGCAGTCTCCGAGTGCAGAGGGCTCGCGGGGAGATCACCCAGAGGCAGGCAGGCAAGAGGATGCATACTCTCACCCGCCGTAAGCGGCGAGCTTATGAGGAGGCTCAGTACTGGGACACACATCACATGCTCATGAGCAGAGATGCTGCTGCTGCTTGGAGGAGATTCAGAGAGCCCCGTCCTCCCACACCTATCGCCGATCCTCAAACCTGGCAGACATATGCAGAGAGACTTTATGATGTGCCTGCACAGCCCCCCATACCACAGCCCACAAAGCCATGCTCCACAGTCTCCACCTTCTTCACCCCACCTATGGTTAGGAGGGCCATATGCCGACTCCAACATGGACGGGCGACAGATCATACAGGATTACAGGGAGAGCATCTCATCTATGCTATTGATACATTGGCACCATTTCTTGCTCATCTCTTCAACAGAGCTCTGTCTGAGGGGTTTCCGGCTGAGTGGACGATGCACACTATTGTGCCGATCCATAAAGCGGGAGATGTACTAGGCCCCGGGAACTACAGGAACATCATGATTGGCCATATATTGGCCAAACTATACGGGGCAGTTTTGGAGGCAAAGCTGAGCACTCATGCAGAGGTTGGGGGATTGAGAGCAGCAGGCCAGGCAGGCTTCCGTCGAGCCTTCTCGACCATCGACCACATTTTTACATTGAGGTGCCTGATTGATCAGGCCAAGGCACGGAGGCAACGGCTCTATTGTTGCTTTGTGGATTTCCGCAAGGCATTTGATACTGTGCCCAGAGAGCGCCTCTTTCGATGACTACAGACACTAGGCATACCTTTAGACATGATGTGGGGCATATACAGGCTATATGAGCAGGTCTTTGGGAGAGTCCGATGCCCAGGAGGCTTGTCCGACACAGTTGCTAGAACCATTGGTGTGAAGCAGGGGTGCCCGCTCTCCCCCACGCTCTTTGGGCTCTATATTGATGAGGTGGTCAATTACATCACACAGGGAGGAGGCTCTGGGGTTGAGCTATCAGGTATTACTGTCCATGTTATGCTTTATGCTGATGACATCGTCTTGGTATCCGACACGCAGGTTGGGCTTCAAAGACTCCTTGTGGCTCTTGATGACTTCTGCGCACAGCAGGGGCTCACAGTGAACCTTGGGAAAACCAAGGTTATGATCTTCCACACTTCACCCGTAGTCAGGAGCCACACTACTCTCACATTAGCAGGAGGGCGGGTCGAGGTGGTGAGCTCTTATGTTTACCTTGGCATCACATTTACTAGCTCAGCTGGACGCTTCTCCATGGCTCACGCAGTCCGAGACAGAGTGACCCGGGGGTATGCAGCTCTTGCTGGCCTTGAGCGTCAGTGTCATCAGGCACATTTTCAGGAACCCCGCACGAAGGGGTGGCTCTTTGATACATTAGTGACACCAGCCTTGATGTATGCAGCAACGGTTTGGGCACCAGGGCTTGCAGCCTCCACATGGGTACAGCTCGAGAGACCACAGATCTTGATGCTCTCGAGGATGATACGCAGCAAACCATCCGTCCCGCACGACATTGTTCAAGCTGAGTTTGCTGCACCACCTATGGCAGTGGAGGCATTGTTCCAGACGATCTCCTTTATATACAGGATGAGGGAGATGCCCACGGAGAGATTATCCCGCCGAGCTTTTGAGGCATCCAGACAGCTGGCCGAGGCTGGACACACTGGATCTTGGTATGCACAGATGCTACAGTGGTTCTCACATCATGGGATAGACATTGAGCGGTTGCCACCTTTTCAGTATGATCAGTCTGCTCCACGGGGTTACCTCTCTCTCAATGAGAGGAACAGAGTGATGAGACAGGACATATGGCAGCACTACATACAGGAGACATGGACAGCACCAGAGAGCCCACTACCACCGAAGATGCTGTATTACAGAGACCACTTTATGAGCATCTCAGGGGATGGGTTTATACATCGACCGCGGTACATGGATGTATACATGCCACACAGCTCTCGCGTTGCTATTGGACAGCTACGAGTCTCATCACATCAGCTAGAGATAGAGGCTGGGAGAGCGGCACGGGTTCCCAGAGCTGAGCGGATATGCAGATTGTGCCGCGAGGAGGTGGAGATTGAGGATCACTTTGTATGTAGATGTAGAGCCCACCAGGGGGTCAGAGATAGATATGCAGGATTGTTTGAGGAGCACTCTTCACTACATCAGTTGATGGAGGCCTCGGACCAGCGACAGCTTGGCAGACTACTACTAGAGCTTCATAGTTCTCGAGAGAGACTCCTCCAGACACCCGCTCCCACTAGGGGTGGGAGACAGTCCCAGCTCACAGATTTCTTCCAGAGAGATATGCCAGAGCCAGCTGATGTACCACGTGGGGTGACCGCACAGAGAGCAGAGGAATTGAGAGCCAAGAGGAGACCTAGACAGACTGGACATAGAGCACCCTGACTCCGTCACCAAGAGATAGCAGCTATCCGAATGAGACACCAGATGGAGACACAGGAGAGGCTAGCTCGCTTTCATTTAGACTCAGGGTACATGTTCATGCCATTCACAGCCTCAGCATCGGCGATGCATGATATCTTATATCCCTCTTGAGTCTTATGGCACTGGATGGAGTTAGACATAGATCTGCATAGCACCTTGTACTACCCCTTCAGCATATAGAGATGCATCTTGCCTTAGCACTCCATCCACATCCCCACCCCCCTTATATTGTTTGTATATGGGCTCCACCGATCCATGATGATTCACAGTTGTATCCAGACACATGCACACTTTTTCTTTTGTTTCTTTTCTTCCGATGACCGGAAGAACACAGTTGTATTATTTTTTGTCTCATAGGCCGACTTTGGCCTCTCGTAGACGTTAATATATCTTTCTTTCTTTCTTTCTTTGTCTCTCTCTCTCTCTCTCTCTCTCTCTCTCTCTCTCTCTCTCTCTCTCTCTCTCTCTGTGCACACCCATCCACCATAGTTTGCTTCCATCCTCCATAGCTTGATTTTGTGAAGCAAACCATAAACCTAGTCTACGTATTCTTCAAGTCTAGAGCTTACCTTAGCCTTTGCCGAAACAAGTGTCGTTTCGTACTTTGGCGTAGAACCGCAAATGCAATACGACCACTTGATACACAAGCTAACAAACAAGGTTAGTACATATAGAAGGATGCAGGTAAACTCACCTCCTAGGGTTTCTCTCTCCACGGGCCAAGCTAGTCAGTGCTAGCGTCCCATACCACCAAAGCCTGTCCCAAGGGACCTTTGGTAAGATTGCCTGTGAACCACCATGTCCATGGCAAGAGTCCGGTCCAGGCACAGACCAACAGCCAACTCAATGACTGAATGAATCACAATAACCTATAAGTCACTTATATAGTGACTACTGCTGCTATAAATAACAATCCAACTATAAATAGCTAGTAACCATGGGTTATCACTAATAATGAACCCTAGCCACCCGTAACTTACATATGTCCTTTTGCTAATCAGAGGGCTCCCCAACCCTGACCAGATTAGGTCCTAATTTGGAGGATTAGTGTTAGGTACATAACATACTTCCCCTCCTAAGACCTTTTCTTTCTAGGAAACAAAATCAGGGAATCTCTGCTCTAAACTAACAACCGTCTCCCAAGTCGGGTCCTCCACCGTCCCTGTCTTTCCACTTGATCTTATACTCGGAGATCACCTTATTCCTAAGCTTCCTCTCCCTGAAATCCAGCATAAGCTGTGCAGAGCTCATGTTGAACAAAGGACAAGTCCTCAACCTCTACCAGCTCCTGAGGTGTAACTACGTTATCTTCAGCTTCTAGTTTCTTCTTGAGTCTACTCACATGAAAACTGGATGAACTTTTACATTAGGAGGCAATTCTAATTTATAAGCCATCTCACTAATCCTTTTCAGAATCTGATAAGGTCCACAATACCTAGGGGACAACTTTCCAACCTTCCATGTTCATAACATCTCAGAATTCTTGGGAGTCCGTTGTACACCTGGATGACCTGTTGTAAGAGAGTCATGACATTCGTGAAGAATCTCTCCTAATCTCAACACAATCCAGTACACGGACTCTATCATCCCAAAACAATAATCCGTCCCAAATTAAGTACTGACCGTGGATTAAGTACACGAACCCCCTAACTCTTGGTCTAAAATTGTGGAGCTCCCTGCCTAAACCTGTTGCCAATACTGATTGAAATGCACATCGAGCGGACATAGCCCTCTCAAGGAATCATACAAGTCAGCACTAATGTTGGTGAAACTCAAAAGATTCACCTCTCCAATCCGACTCAAAGCATTTGCAACCCGGTTCAAACTACCCTTCCTATACTGAATCTCCATATCAAAGTCCTGTATAAGCTCTGTCCGCCGTGCCTTCTTGTGTCTCTCAACTTCGGTCTAACACAAATGATTGACTCATGGTCGGTCGACACAACAAATTTGGATCTATACAAATGATGTCTCCAAATTTTCAATGCGTGTATCATCGCATACAACTCTTTTCTTGAGTATGCCACCTGACCATAGTAGTTAGGGGGTTTCTTGAAATAGGTTTCCTAAAAGTTTCAAACACGTTTCAAACGGGTTTCGTAAAATCAGCCCAAAGTTTCCTACAAGTTTCCTACCTACAAGTTTTTGCATGTATAAAATTTCAAATATATACTATATAAAATACTTAAAAATAACACTCAATGCATAGAATACATGGAAACATCAATTTAAAGCCTACATGTTAGTTGTAACAATTTACAAAGAGAGTGATATCTGTATCAAAATAGTCGCAATTTTCAAACGTTGGATTTGGGGCAAAAAATGCATGAAAGAAACACGGAAACGTTTCAGAAACAATAGCCTACATGTTAGCCTTAACAATTTACAAAGAGAGTAATGTCTTTATCAAAATAGTCACAATTTTTAGACGTTGGATTTGGGGCAAAAAAAACAAGTTTAAAAAATGCATGAAAGAAAAGTGTTTCCTACAAGGAAATGTTGGGAAAAAAACAAGTTAAAAAAAAAAGAGCATGAAAGAAACACGTTTCCTACAAGGAAACGTTTCAGAAACAATAGCCTACAAGTTAGCTGTAACAGTAACGTCTTTATCAACATAGAGGCAATTTTTAGACGTTGGATTTGGGGCAAAAAAAACAAGTTTAAGAATGACGTGTTTCCTACAAGGAAACGTTTCAGAAACGTTTCCAAGTTTCCTACCCTGAAGGAAACGCGTTTCCTGGCAACTATGCACCTGACCTAGCTATCATCAAGCTTCTTGCTTTCAAAAGCCACAAGTCAGTATCCTTGGAACAAGGCAGTCCCAATCACATAATCAGTGGCATCAGTCTCAACGACAAATTGTTGACCAGGATCTTGTAAGGCTAAAATACGTGCCTCTTTCACCTTAAGCTTGAGAGTCTGGAAAGCCTTGTCAAGCCTCTCATTCCAGGTAATAGGACTATTGGACTTGCGTCCTCATCGTGTGAGAAGGTTCGTGAAAGGAACAATGGGATTTGAATAATTCTTCATGGACTTTTTAAGAAAGACAGTGAATTCCAAGAATGCTCGAAGTTGCCTCAAGTGTCTGAGGAATTGGCCAATCCAATACCTTTTGAATCCGCTCAAGGTCAATGCTTATACCATATTGAGAAATTCGGTGACCTAGGTATGTGAGCTCCTTACAGAAGAACTCACACTTAGAAAGTTTAGTATACAATCGTTCCCGTCTTAGAATCCCTAAGACTACCCTGATATTCTCAACATGCTCCTCCAGGGTTCGACTATAAACTAAAATGTCATCTAAGAACGCTACAACGAATTTTCCAAAATAATCTCGTAAGAGATCATTTATCATCTGCTTAAACATAGAAGGTTGAACACAATGCTATCAATACACTTAAATACACTGCGATTTAATGGACAACAAGCACAATACAAGATGTAATTTGCTGAATTGACAAGAGACGCACAATGAGCCAGAACAGTCGGCCCCTCCCTCAAATAATGTATGTTGATCTTGGGAAAATCAAGTACATAGTGTCATGGGCATTTTTGACCAGATTTCTATACCAATGCATATGAATACAATATTGCAAACAATATGGTTGTCAGTGAAGATTTTCAACTCACATTACCCTCTCAAGTGCCCATGTTTCCTACCATTTTCTCTCTATTGTTCCACCCACACATGGTAGAAACAATCTTCAAGAGAGCACGTAGAACAAGAGAACACTACACAAGGTATGTGAACATGGAGTCTTACTCCTCCCTCTTGCTACTCGCTTCCATAATTGAGCATTAAAGCTTACCGATTGCAAGTAGAGTCGATGCCAGCGGAAGTCTTTGCGATGGAAGCGTCTGAAGTGTTGAAATCTTCAATTTGTCACGATCCTTTATGACAAAAGTCTTCAAGCAGATGCAAAGAACCTTGGGAAAGCTTCCCCTGTGGTTCAACTTGAGAAAAGAAGGTTGAAATCAGGGTTTTTAGCCAAAAGACCAGAAGTTATAGCAAATAACAAGATTGTTTTGTTGAATTTGAGCCAGTGTGTAGGAGAGTGATCATGGCCTGGAAACACTCTTGGAAGCTTGGAAAACACTCTAACAAGCTTGGATATGGTGTAGAAAGTGTAGAAAATACAGCCATAGAGCCTCTTGAAGGGGGCGCCAACTTCTAGAGAGAGGGGAGAAGAGAGATGATCTAATGGAACACCAATCCTCCAGGCATTTCCAGGCATGTACACACAGGCACAAGTCCCAACGGAAAGCCAAATCCGCAATATCACGAGTGGCATCAATCCCCACAGCCATGGACGCTAGTCCAATGCATACACATAATGAGAAAGTGCGGGTGGACTAGTTGGGTCGCCAAATGGTGACAACAAGAGCATTCGTGAGCCCAAAAGGTAATACTAGAAACTCGTAATGACCATATCATGTATGGAAACCTATCTTAAAGACATCCCCCTCGGATATACGTATCTGGTGATAACCAGTACGAAGGTCAATCTTTGTAAAATAGGTAGCACCCTGCAATCTATCTATCAAATCATCTGCTCTCATAAATTTTAGCATACTTGATGGCATCCTCAAGCGTCTTGCTATGGTTATTTCTCACCTAGAGTTTGTGATTGTGGTGGGCGAGACCGCTTGTGAACCGCCATGTCCATGGCAAGAGTCTAGTCTAGGCATAGACCATGGATAAAGAATCCACATAAAGTAGTAGCATCCATGTGCCCTGCACAAGATTGCAATTCCCTAAATCTCTGTAAATACGTGTCAAACAACATGTTGCGCATATCCAAGTCTGCAAAATCTGCCCAAGTAGTAGGTTTATCTCTCCACCAGGTAAGGACCTTTCCCTTTAGGAGAACCCTCACCATCATCTGAATCTTCCGGGCGTCCGGGAAAGGATGAAACTCGAAGTGCACATTCCACTAGTTGAGCTAGGAGTCTACAACCTCTTGTGTCAACTCCTTGCCCACAAAAATGTCCGCCGTGAAAAAGGCGTGATTGCAATCGGACTTGGAGTAGGGGCTGATCCAAGAGCTGCCCTTCGTAAGAGTGACACCTGATCCCTCAACTGCTGCATATCAGCCTGTAAATCGGCCCGTAGTTTGGCCATTTTCTCTTCAAAGTAAGACTTTTCAACCCCTTAAACCTCCTCCTCTTGCTCCACCTCAATAGGCTCTTCAACCCCTTCAACCTCCTCCTCTTGCTCCACCTCAATAGGCTCTCCACCGGGTTGAGGGTTATCCTCATGATGTGACATGTCGTCATTAAAGCGAAGTGCAGGCTCCATGGAGGATAAAAAGGTGCTCCATGGAGGGTAAAAAAGTGGTACTTACTGCACGAAAACTGTGTACCGATTTTGAACTTAACAAATTAAAGGGGAAATTTTCACCGCGAGAAAAGATGAGAAAGCACACAAAACTACCCACTTACTGATACTCCACGCAGGAGAGTTGTAAACCGTATTGTGAAGCCTCGCAATAGACCGTCTCCAAAGTTTTGTCATGTCCAGAGAATGGAAGATGAGTAAAAGACCCCCAATCCCACGGTTTTATTGTCGGAATGTACAGCAGGAATGAGACACAGTACTGAGAGCAGAAAAACACAGAAATGCAAGAGAGGAGAAGGCTGTATAAACTCTGCTATATGCACCTGAATTCGGTACAGAATGTGTGGGGGGGCAAGTGCCCTATATATATGGGCAAGGGGCAGCAGTCGGTCAGTAGAAACAGGCTGACAGTCCCTAAAATGGGCCCACGACTAGGTCTATCCTAGTTGGCCAGCACATGGCCTGGTCGGCCAGCCCACTTCCAGATATGATATGGTCGGCCAGGGAAAAAACAACCCCCCAAGACTACAGTAAAACTGGAAAAACTGAACATGACCAGGGAGTCCTCTCATGGGCGGGCACACCCACATCACAGGCCCTCACTTAGTATGGTACACAGAGGTGATGAATGCTAACACCCCCTCTTAGCTCATGGATGTGGAACCAATCTCAGTGAGCTGGAGTGCTGACGGAGCATTTGCTGAGGAAGAGGCTTCGCAAAAAGTCTGCCGCATTGTCCTCGGTCGAACAAAAGGCTAGCAAGATGTCACCATCCAAAATCTTCTCCCGAACAAATTGATATTGTATCTCTATATGCTTGGTGCAGTCATGGAAGTCCCGGTTCTGAGCAATAGCTATACAGCTCTGGTTGTCGCATTGGATGACCGTGGGCTCCTTTTGTTGAAACCCAATCTCGCCAAGTAACCTCCTTAGCCACACCACCTCGCAAGCAGCACCACAAGTAGCCCGATACTATGCCTCAGTGGAAGACAAGGCAACAGTTGTTGGTTGCTTCTTGCTGCTCCAAGAAATTGCTCATAAGCTAAGGGTAAAGCCGTATCCTGAAGTAGTTCTCCTTGTGTCTGGATCTCCTCTTGAATCAGAGTCACCCCAACCTTGAAGTCTGACTCGGTCCTTCGAACCCCCTCTAGTGTCATAAAAGAGTCCTAGATCCTTTGTACCCTGCAGAAACCCCAAGATCCGCAATCCTACGTCCCAATGAGTCTTCAAAGGTGTCTGCATAAATGAGCTCAACAGTCCCGACTCCCACTGGAAAACTCAAGGCCAGTCTGGTGTTCAACAACCAAATCAATGAACCGACAAGTTTTCGATAAGAGGCATCAACCTACTCACAAGGATCATGTACAGTAAGTTTGGTATTTTGGTCCATCGGAGATGAAATAGGCTTGCAGTTCTCCATCCCAATGGCCTTCAAGAACTCATGAACATACCGCTACTGAGAAACAAAGAACCCCCTCTGGGTCTAATACCAAAAAGAAATGGAGTAAGTCTAAATCCGTCATCTCAAACTCCTCTGACAAGGTAGCCTTCGTCACGGCTATGTGCTCCACACGACTGCCAGTGAGGACAAGATCATCCACATAAGAGGATAATCAATGTGACCATACCGCGTTCCCGAAAGAGATACAAGTTCGTATCTGCAACTGATCTCTGGAAACCGTGTTTCTGAAAGAAAGTACCAATCTTTTGGTTGCAAGCCCTGGGAGCCTGTTTCAGACCATGCAAGGCCTTCCGCAACCTGTAAACCATACCTTTTGAGCCCGGAACCTCAAGGCTTAGAGGTTGCTCAACACAGTTTTTCCATACGGCAACCATACAGCAAACGCATATGGGTATGGAAGTACAGAAAAAGTACGGTTTAGACCCCCAAGAAATTCCATATGTCGGATACCATACATCACCCTAAATATAAGGAAAAACATGCTACATATGACGTAAAAAATGGGTGAAACTTGAAACTACAAAGATTTTGGGAGTAGAAAAAAAATAAATGTAGAGCCATAATCCAAACTCCGGGCTTTATATTATTGTTTACATCATACATGTATGATCAATGATGTATCATGTAACATGTTACATAAGTAGGAAGTGTGGAGGGACAAACATGAGGAGGTCCAAGCCTCAAGAAACTAAATAAAACATGAGTAGAGGTGAGCAAAAACATGGATGATGGAGTGCTCATTGGCAACTGCTCAGTGGGCAAGCCACACAACCTGTAGACTGACTCCTGAGCACTGAGGAAAAACATAAGTAGGAAGTGGACAAAACATAAGTAGACTCTAGAGAGTGGAAGAATACTAAGTAACCCTAAGCCTCATCAAAATTCCCCTCATCCTTAGCATGATCAATGGGCTCCTCATCCTCATCTACAAACTCCTCCTCCTCCTCGTGATCAAACTCATAAGCCTTGGTAGCAACTGAGCATGATGTCCCAACATGGCTAGAGGATGGCTGGCCATCTGTAGAGGGTGGAGCAATAGAAAGAGGCTCCAAAGCCTCATCTGCCTCTGCGATAGCCTCTTTCAAATCTTGCAAGGCAATCAAGTGCTCCTCATCTTTTTCTTTGTTAAGCACATCCAATGTGATCTCCATTCTCTCAGAGCCTCTTTCTTTGATCTTGGAGATGAGTCTCAAATTTGTCTGTGTGAAAACAAGCCTCTCCGTATGAGAAGGAAGAAGCTTGTTTCTTCTCTTAGTATGAATGAGAGAAAATGTGCTCCAATTTCTTTCACATGGGGAGGGACATGTGCCTTGTGAAAGCACCCTAAGTGCAAGAGCTTGTAATTTGGGTGTGAAAGCCCCAAATGTCTCCCACCATTTCACACCCTCTTACGTTCTTTTCTCATCTTTTGCAATGGGACGAGCAAATGTGCCGCTTTCTCGCTTATACTTGTCCAGCTCATCGATGAGATCTCCTTGCAAGGCCAAATCACCCTGTGTGTATTTTTCCAACAATGTCATCCATCCATCATGCACCTCTAAGTCACTATCTTGCTCTTTTCCTTTCCATATAGGGTGCAAGATATAGCTCACAGCATGCAATGGTGTGTGCATCATTCCCCATCTACCAATGCATAGATCTTCGATCTCTTTCATCTTATTGGCCTCAATGCCCTACATGTTTTGCACTTGCTCTACCATACGATCTGTGAGCTCATACATGAGACCCATGGTGGCTCGCTCCTTGTCAGCCAAGCGGAGAATCTTCAAAATGGGAGTGCATATCTTGACAATGGTTCTTGCCTCTTGCCAAAAAGATGCATAGAACACAATGTCTGACACCTCAATTGGCTGAGGGGTCTTTGATGCCTTCATTTTTACAAATTTATCATCAATCATCAGCTTGTGCACACCCTGCATACATCTCTCATCCAAGAGAGTAACCAACATAATAAAAAAGTATGCAAACCGAGTTGCAGAAGGCTTCAGCAAGTCCTTCTTGTTGAGTTTTCTAAACAATGCCAGCACTGTGGACTTCCTTGTGACAAATGTGATAACTTGAGTTGCTTGGTTTAGGACTTTCGCAACCCAATAAATTTTGCCAATGTCCTCAAACAAGAAGTCCAAGCAATGGCATCCACATCTAGTGTAGAAAATGGTCGGCTACTCGTGTTCAACCAATTGCCGAGCCTGAGTGCAATTCGATGCGTGATCCATGCATACCTACACAACATTTGTTGGGCCAACCTCAATGATAATCTGCTTTAAATGTTGGAAAATAAACTCCCCAGATGTCCACAGATTTCAAGAATACAGTGCCATGAATGGAGCATGCAAAAAAATTTATGATAGGCCTACGCCTAGTGTCTGACCATCCATCAGAAACAATGGTGCATCCATATTCTCGCGCACACCCATGATCTCATGATCAATGAAATTTGACCTCATCCACTAACTCAGTGGTGAGCAAGCAATGGTAAGATGGAGACACATAAGAAGGACCGGCATGTCCAATTGTCTTCACCATCTCCAAAAAATAAGGACTTCTCACTTTCCAATAGGGAATGTCCTTTGTATAAAAGAATCTGCGCACCGCAATGGTTGCTTGCTTTCGTGCTTGTACATTCCATGCATTTGCCAAATCCCCCTTCCCTTTAGACATCTCTCTCTTCTTACATGATGACCCAACATTTGCACTATTGCAGACTTGTGTACTTCCCTGTGTGCCCATTGATGCGGACCCTGCACCCTCAGATACATCTCCACCCAAATCATCCACCAAAGCATCCACAAAAGCCTCTCGTCCACGAACACTGCTACAACTATCTGCATGCAACCTCTTGCAAACATCTGCATGCAACCTCTTGCAAACATCTTTAACCTCTTCCGAAAAGGGCGATTTAGACAGAACTTTGTTAGAGGTTGAAGAGGCCGACATTGGACAGAAAATTGAACATTCAACAAACTTCAGTGACAGTCTTGACTCTTGAAGTATGTACTATGATAGTATGAAGAGGGCTCAGAGCCTATGACACTCGGTTGGAACAATTATAACTTACAAGCACAGTTTGTTAGTCATTGAGGTTCGACATACAGAAGGCCAAAGTCATTCTAGTCAAGAACAAAAAAGGAACCATTTCCCAGTGCCCAGTGCCCACTATATTTTGCCTACCTAAGGAGGTAGTGGGCGCATTCAAGAATCAAGACTAAGTACCTAAAGGCTAAGATTCTTGACTCTCACGAGAGGGGGAAGAAGGGGCCGCAGGGCCCAAGCAAAAAATGCAGGGAGCGCAGGCTGGCTGCTGTAAAGGGGGGTGTAGGCAGAAAGCTTAACGGGGGCGCAGGCAGAAAAAGGCAGTGGCCCGTTGGCACGTTGCACATTGCATAGTAGTAAGTACATAGGGCATCCGGCCTAGTACATAGTAATAAGTATACTGTATACACTGTGGCTGAAATTAGGGTTTTTTGTAAATTAGGGTTTTCACCAAGTATTCGGACTCCAAAATTGGGGCTTTTGGGTGCAAAAGGTGCCCAAAGTAGAGGGCTATAGATGTACAATGGTTGCCCCAAAATTAGGGTTTTTAACAAAATTAGGGTTTACAAAAAATTTGGAGGTGATAGAATACTTTTTTTTTTTTTTCCGGGAGAGAGATCCTACTAATAGTTAACATTACAACTCGCTCAACGTCCCAGCTACGCTGGTGTCGTGAGCTACAAGATCATCTACGCGGCCCTCTGAAGAGGGCGACGAGCACACTCGACCACAGAGAGCGGAGGGGCTACACTGGAGTCCTCCTGGGAAAGGCGGCCAGAACACGATCGACGCCGAAAGGGAAGCTTATGGAGAGCGCGGATGAGAGGTGCCGCCGAGGGGTCCAAGCAGGGTTTGAACCCAAGACCTTTCGGTCCTAGGCGAGGTGATAGAATACTTAGGAGGCTCCATATTCATAAATAGAAGAGGAATTTTGCAAATTGGTGATCATATGGAGACTATATAAGTAGAAGACAAGATTTCTCAAGCTTTCATGGCTATGGGAATCATGAAAAAGAAGAAAATCAGCTTTTCCATAAGTATGTGTGTGCAAAAGTAAAAAGAGAAGCTCCCAAATGGTTGGCGTCTACTTCTAGAGAGAGGAGAGAGAGGGAAGTTAAGCTTTGCCAACATGTAGAGGATGAGTGAAGGGTGCCTATTGGGCCACCCATCCAAACCATCTCTCCTCTTGACATGTGGGAGGCCACCCAAAGCTCATAACATACTGAAAAGGGCGCTTGAATATGTGCTTGGCCGACTGGGAGTGGAAATTGGTCCAACCACTTTATGAATTGTCCTCCCTAACTTTAATGAAGTGTGGGCACCCAAACTCACTTATAACTTGGGCGGACACACTTATTAAAGTGTGGACATGGAAAAACAGAAAAATGAGCAACATAGAGTAAAGTAGTATACTTACCACCTGTCTACATCCCACAAGCGAGGTCAGAAGACAGTGTCACTCGCACGGTTCACAAGAGGGCATCCCCAACTCATGAACTTCACACACAATTCATGCATGCAACAAAACAGTTCATGCGAAAACAGGTTTAAAACCTTACACGCATAGATGCAATGCAAGAATGTACCATGGAACAGTTTCCCATTTCATTTAGCTAGTAACCCATGGTACCATATTCTAGATATGGGTGCGGATCAATATTCCCAGCCTCCATAAGCAGCCTACTGGCTCTTGGTGTTGACAACAAGTCCTCGACCATGCCAATCCATCTTATGGAACTCGTCCATAAGCCTGAAGCGCAGAGAATGCCCAAATGGTGATAGTTGAGAGTTTGTAAATCCCATTCTTCACTCCGTCTTCCCAAACAACCTACCTTGTTGCTTTGTCCCAGGATAGCAACTGAATGCTTATCAAACTCCATCCGCATGCCAGTCTTGCAAACCTCATGCACTGACGAAAGATGAAAGCCAAGAGATGGGACATAAAAGAACCGGGGAGGAATGCTTCGCCTCTCTGCCATCGAGAACGATCTCTAACCTACCCTCACTATGAATCTTCAATCGGGATAATGGATTTGTCACCAATAAAGATGTGATCTGTTTGCCTCCGAAAATCTTGTAACAACTCTTGGGAAAGAGTCATGTGCCTGGAAGCACCACTGTCCAGAATCCACTCCTAAGTATCTCCAACAGTGAGACCAACCGTCTCCCTGCTCGAAGAAGATGAAGCTGTGGTGTCCATAATCTCTAAGTGCACAAAAGGTGGAGTCTTCGTGGCTGTAACTAAAGAATCTCCACCTTTCTCGGTGCTCCGTTGAGGATATTTCCTCCGGTAGTGACCCTTCTGGCCACAATGGTTATAGGTCCGCTCGGCCTTCAAAGCATCATGATTTGAGTCAGGCTTCTTCTTAGAAGACTTGAATTGTGAAGACTTCCCTTTGTCCTTCTTGTTGTTTTTGTTGCGGCCTTTCAACCGTTGGCCAGTCAAAGCCTCAGAACCTCCGTCCTATGGAGGGTTCAGAAACCGCTCCTCGTGGTCCAATATCGTCGGCATAAGCTCCTCCCAAGTAATAGTGCTAAGCCTCCTGTTGGTGATTAAAGAAGAGTAGAAAGCTGAGTACTGAGAGGACAAATGAGACAACATGGTGATGGCCATGTCCTCTGATGACATCTCCTTCCCAACTTGAAGAGCCTCCTGTTGAAGAGCATGGAGTTTGTTGATGTGCTTCTGTTGTCACCAACCTAGACATTTTCAGTATGAAAGGGGTTTGGTGGAACTCTAGGACGTCCAAATATTCGGAAAGAACAAGCTTTGGGAATAAGGGATTATCCAGGAATAGAAAGGATCACACTCCTAAAATGAGTTGCTATTTTTGGCCTGACTCCGATGGAAATTCTGTTCGTGTCATTACGTCTGGAATTGAGCAGATACCATGAGTTGTCAAAGTACCTATGACAAATGGGCTACCAGTTGGGATATTTTTAGAGATAAAGATTATGGGAGAACCCATCTCTTAGATTGGGACATGTGGCAAGAAAGTGGATCAAAGTGAGACAAGTGGCCTCACACTTGTCATTATAGCCTTCTCTTGTCATTTTAGCTCATGGGAGGCCCAAATCTATAAATTGGAGTCCTCTCTCTTCATTTGTAGGAGGCTCTCTTGCTGCACACTAGCCTCTACCACCATTACAAGCTGCTCTAATGATGGCTACTCTCTCTCTCTCTTTTGAAGGCTGCCCATGAAGAATACCGACTGGTTGGGACTGTTTTGGAGGCTTCCATCGCGACAAAATATTGAAGGGAAGGGTATTTAATCATTTTATTTTGATTTCTAGCAACTGTACTTGTTGTACCAACCCTTGTACTTGTTGTACCAACCATTGTACTGGATGTACCACCCCTTGTACTTGCTGTACCAGCCATTGTATATGTTGTACCGGTTGAGTAGAGGACTATACCTACTATTTCAGATTCTGTACCTGTTGTACCAGCCATTGAACATGTTGTACCGGCTGAGTGGAGGACTGTAGCTGCTGTTACAGATTCTGTAGCTGTTGTACCAGCTCTATTGGTGCTGCCCTGACTTGTTTTGGTTGTCCATGGTGCTGCTTGACTTGTTCATGGTGATGTATATGGTATATTATTTGCTTCAGCTGATTTTTTCACATATGGCATCTTGAAGACCCATAGTGATGGGGGAGATAAGTATCCTCACGGGAAGAGGTGGTTTACACACATTCATGGTATTTAGGGGCTTCTTTTGATGATAGCCCGTGTGTTTGGTCCAATGATGGTTGTATATGGATAATCCGGCATCTCCCGTGGGGAGAGTAAGGCCCTCAAAGCTTGTACATGATATTATTCTCCTTGGGTAATCAAATACTCCAAGGGGGGGGGTCGGCCCATTCCGGCCTCTGTGGTCACATGTGCAAGCTCCAGTTTCAGCGTTTGTGGATGTTTTATCCATCTTTTATGTTTGATGCAAAGTGATGATGGATATGTGTTAAGGCTGTGGCCATGTTTAAATGTTTTAATATGCAATGATGGTATCAACAAACGTGTCAAAGGCCCTAGTCCCCTGGGCACTGCGAGTCTCATCCGCATCGTCGAAGACTTTGCAGGATTCATCACTCGCATCTGCAATTCCAAGGAAACTCTTTCATGGGTGATAACCCGATCATACAGAGAGGCCAAGTGTTACCAAATCCCTCGAGCCAGTGTTATGTGTTTGATATGATTGATCACTAAGATGATAGAGCGCACACGGGCATTGACACGATCCCACAACTGCGGTTTGACTCATAGTGAAGAGTTCTCCTCCACCGGATCTGGCCTTGAAACTCCAACCGTGACGAAGTCAGCCAAACAATAACAGACTCCATCATCACCTTCCAAATGCCATAGTTGTTCCCATCCAACTGTCGGTCCACCAGGAACAACGGGAGGGTGGGGATCTTCACAGGTTTCTCCGCCATCTCGAGCAAATCTGCCATCTCAGGGGTTCACGTGGTCTTGTGAAGGGAGGGTGGGTGGGAAAAAATTTTGAGGAAAAGGTTGCACTTTTTTTTTTTTTTTTTTTGGGGGGGGGGGGGAAAACGATCCTTCTATTAGTTAATGAGAAAACACCATAAGGCTACAAAGCTCACCTCACAAGGAGGGATAATAAACATAGTGAACACCGGAGCTCCACCCCTCCTCGCCCCTCGCGATGAGGAAAGGGCCAGGCTGCCAAGTGCGGAGGAACGCCTTGCGGCGACCTCTCATGCGATCCGAGTCGCCCTGAAGTCTCCCCCACCAGTGTCCTCTCAAGGTGTGAATGATGTCCACCCAGAGGGCCTGTATGACCTCCGCCGGTGGAGTCGCCTGGCGTTCTATGGCCTCCCTGCATCGGGCTCTCCATATGTGCCAAGCTGTCATGTTGCTAATCATCTCCCATCTGTGCCCGTCCCCCTCCTGGGAGACTGCCGAAGAGAAGTCTGGCGTCGGAACCACCGCCATCGCCCTGTCAGAGACCTGGATGGTCACACTGCCAGGGACGTCCTCGTATCCAAGGGCCGGGCCGCTGTCCGTGGCCCAAGCCACCGCACACCACGTCGCCATCATCTCACCTGGCGAGCCTACAAAAACCATCCTGAGAGCGCGCTGCCAGACCTGCTGTGCCTGTGGGCAATCCCTTAAGCAGTGCCGCTGCGACTCCTGTGCATGGCCGCACCGAGGGCAGGACGCTGGGTGTCTGCCAAAAGCTAGCCAAGCCCCCACAGCCAGTCCTCTATGCGCAGTAAGCCAGAGAAAAAGCATCACCTTCCAGGGCCGGAAGCTGGCCCAAAGGCGCTGCCAGAAGTCCCTAAGGAAGGCAGGGGAGAGCCCCTGTCGCCGCCAATGCTCGGCCGCCGCCGGGGTGCCCGCTATCCTGTGCCTCTGGATCCGCCGCCCCAGCCTCGCTGTGTACTGAAAAAAGGGGGTGCCTGGGCTGGTAGGGGCCGAGTAGGGATCACGCCAAAGCCACTCGCTTGGATCCCACTGGAGGCGAATAAGAGGCCTGCTGTCCCAAGCCCATAATCTCCAAGAATAGTCCTCCCCTATCGAGGCCGGCGAGGGGTCTACATGCCACTGTCTCTGATGAAAGCCGACCACCCGCACCCTCTGAAAGATACAACCCTGGAAATCATCCAAATCTAGTCGGGTCCTCTGAAGCTGGCCTCCCTCTCCCACCTCGAAGGTGAGTGGGGCGACTCTCTCTGCTGAGCCGCAGACCGCTAGAAGGATCTCATGCCGAGTAAAGACGCCCATCCACTGTGGAGGTGGAGGGTCCTGTACTGGAGTCCGCCACTCTCGGGGGATGGCCGCCTCAATGTCCTGCCTCATCAACTCTCTGCCCCTCATCCCGATGAGTCTCCTCTCCTGAACCTCTAGAGGCAGCTACTGAAAACATATCCAATCGTCTAGGGACTGGGCTGGGCCAGAGCTCAACGGGCCCCACGACACGTGAGATCGCGATCCAACCATATGACCACTGGGAAGTCGGATCAAGGGGTTCCAGATCAATGGCTGCCTCAGGCGCTCCTCATCGGTGCCCGGGGGAGTCTGGAAGAGTGACGGCCTCAGATGCTCCTAGGCCCTCAGAAGGCTAGCTGCAAAACGCTCCTCGAAGCCAAGGCCCACTCCTCTGGATCGCTGCTCTGTAAAGATCCACCTGATGCTGGGGGTCCAGGGGCCGCTAAGAGAAGGAGTGCGGCTGAGAATCCTGGAAACAAGAAACTCCTTCCACGGCTCGGCGCCTGGTAGGAGGCCACGAACCACCAACTTGCCAAGCAAAGCTCGGCTCTGACAAATAGGATCAACTATGCCCAGGCTGCCTCTCTCCCTCGGCTGGGTGATCACAGCCCATGCCACCTTGGCCCTGGCGGGCCGCCCGTCGCCACCGGACCAAAGAAAGTTCCTGATGAGCCTCTGCACCTGGCCAATGCACGCCCGAGAGAAGGCCCAGCAAGAAGTGATGTACCACATGGTAGCAAGCAGAACCTGGTTGGCCACAACCACTCGGCCAGCCAGAGATAAACGAGCGGTACTCCAATACAGAAGCTTCTTCCGAATGCTCAGAAGAAGGGGGGCTATCTGCTGCTCCGGAGATATGTCAATGTCCACATAGCATCCCAAATAGCGCACTGTAGTGCCGGGGGGCAGCCACTGAAACCCATCAACTGGCCTCCAAGTCGGGGGGGGGGGGGGGGGGGCAGAACTGACCCACAACCCACACGACTTGTGCCAGTTGATCAAAGCGCCCGAAGCTCTGCAAAACCTGTCCATGGCTGAGGCGAAGCGGCGGAGGTTCTCCTCCCCTCCCTGAAGATAGACAGCAGTGTCATCCGCAAACTTCGAGTCTAGGAGCTCCTCCGAGGTGCGGATGGGGAGCTGGAGGCCCCGCAAACCTGTATCTTGTGCCGTCAAGAAAGTGCTCATGGCCTCCGCCACAAAAAGGAAAAGAAAGGGCGCCAAGGGGCACCCCTGCCGCACCGAGCGCGAGAGCTGGAACCTAAACATTTTCAGTATGGAGTTTGTTGAAGAGCATGGAGTTTGTTGATGTGCTTCTGTTGTCACCAACCTAGACATTTTCAGTATGAATTGGTGGAACTCTAGGACGTCCAAATATTCGGAAAGAACAAGCTTTGGGAATAAGGGATTATCCAGGAATAGAAAGGATCACACTCCTAAAATGAGTTGCTATTTTTGGCCTGACTCCGATGGAAATTCTGTTCGTGTCATTACGTCTGGAATTGAGCAGATACCATGAGTTGTCAAAGTACCTATGACAAATGGGCTACCAGTTGGGATATTTTTAGAGATAAAGATTATGGGAGAACCCATCTCTTAGATTGGGACATGTGGCAAGAAAGTGGATCAAAGTGAGACAAGTGGCCTCACACTTGTCATTATAGCCTTCTCTTGTCATTTTAGCTCATGGGAGGCCCAAATCTATAAATTGGAGTCCTCTCTCTTCATTTGTAGGAGGCTCTCTTGCTGCACACTAGCCTCTACCACCATTACAAGCTGCTCTAATAATGGCTACTCTCTCTCTCTCTTTTGAAGGCTGCCCATGAAGAATACCGACTGGTTGGGACTGTTTTGGAGGCTTCCATCGCGACAAAATATTGAAGGGAAGGGTATTTAATCATTTTATTTTGATTTCTAGCAATTGTACTTGTTGTACCAACCCTTGTACTTGTTGTACCAACCATTGTATTGGATGTACCACCCCTTGTACTTGCTGTACCAGCCATTGTATATGTTGTACCGGTTGAGTAGAGGACTATACCTACTATTTCAGATTCTGTACCTGTTGTACCAGCCATTGAACATGTTGTACCGGCTGAGTGGAGGACTGTAGCTGCTGTTACAGATTCTGTAGCTGTTGTACCAGCTCTATTGGTGCTGCCCTGACTTGTTTTGGTTGTCCATGGTGCTGCTTGACTTGTTCATGGTGATGTATATGGTATATTATTTGCTTCAGCTGATTTTTTCACATATGGCATCTTGAAGACCCATAGTGATGGGGGAGATAAGTATCCTCACGGGAAGAGGTGGTTTACACACATTCATGGTATTTAGGGGCTTCTTTTGATGATAGCCCGTGTGTTTGGTCCAATGATGGTTGTATATGGATAATCCGGCATCTCCCGTGGGGAGAGTAAGGCCCTCAAAGCTTGTACATGATATTATTCTCCTTGGGTAATCAAATACTCCAAGGGGGGGGGTCGGCCCATTCCGGCCTCTGTGGTCACATGTGCAAGCTCCAGTTTCAGCGTTTGTGGATGTTTTATCCATCTTTTATGTTTGATGCAAAGTGATGATGGATATGTGTTAAGGCTGTGGCCATGTTTAAATGTTTTAATATGCAATGATGGTATCAACAAGCGTGTCAAAGGCCCTAGTCCCCTGGGCACTGCGAGTCTCATCCGCATCGTCGAAGACTTTGCAGGATTCATCACTCGCATCTGCAATTCCAAGGAAACTCTTTCATGGGTGATAACCCGATCATACAGAGAGGCCAAGTGTTACCAAATCCCTCGAGCCAGTGTTATGTGTTTGATATGATTGATCACTAAGATGATAGAGCGCACACGGGCATTGACACGATCCTACAACTGCGGTTTGACTCATAGTGAAGAGTTCTCCTCCACTGGATCTGGCCTTGAAACTCCAACCGTGACGAAGTCAGCCAAACAATAACAGACTCCATCATCACCTTCCAAATGCCATAGTTGTTCCCATCCAACTGTCGGTCCACCAGGAACAACGGGAGGGTGGGGATCTTCACAGGTTTCTCCGCCATCTTGAGCAAATCTGCCATCTCAGGGGTTCACGTGGTCTTGTGAAGGGAGGGTGGGTGGGAAAAAAATTTGAGGAAGAGGTTGCACTTTCTTGCAAGGTGGCTGTCCAGCAATGACGCCCGCCTTCTACCCACTTCTCCACGTCTCGTACGGCCCAAACACGCTCCAATCAGCACCACCGCAAGCTCTCACCATCTCCAAACCTTGAAGCCGCCTGGGGCTTTGATACCATGTCGGAATGTGCAGCGGAAATGAGACAAAGTATTGAGAGCAGAAAACACAGAAATGCAAGAGAGGAGAAGGCTGTATAAACTCTGCTATATACACCTGAATCCGGTACAGAATGTGTGGGGGGGCAAGTGCCCTATATAAATGGGCAAGGGGCAGCAGTCAGCCAGTAGAAACAGGCTGACAGCCCCTAAAATGGGCCCGCGACTAGGTCTATCCTAGTCGGCCAGCCCACGACCAGATATGACCTGGTCAGCCAGCACCAAAAGTGGGCCCCTCCTGACCAGCCAACTCCTACAGGTTGGCCAGGGGAAAAAAAGCCCCCCCACGACTACAGTAAAACTGGAAAAAATGGGAAAAAACTGAACATGACCAGGGAGTCCTCTCATGGGCGGGCACACCCACATCACAGGCCTTCACTCAGTATGGTACAGACAGGAGATGAATTCTAACATTTATAAGTAGAAAAAACACTCATGTGCTTCCCTACTATAAAAAGGAGGGTGCCTTAAATAAAATAACATGGTTTATTCATGCTATGCACGGTGTATTGATTCGTTGAGCCTTGGCACTTGTATTGTTTCTATCATACTGAGTTGAAGTCATTTTTCATGTAAGAAAAATAAGAATAAAGCGAATTGATATTGAAGTTGTCCCCATGCTTTGAAAAGTTGCTTTTTTTTTTGGGTACATGTCCTGACTTGCTTTTCCTCCAAAAGAGGGCAAGGGGTAAAGATAAGATCTTTGTTGTTGCACTTTGAGCATTGAAGGTAATCCCGCATTTACTTGGCCAAGAGATGAGAAGTAGCATCCCTTGACTTCTTTTCGTTGCCATGCTCTTTATTGCTGTTGACTGGCTCCTTGTTGTCTGGCTGTCTGAGCTGTTTTTCTTCTTTGACTAGAAAATTCCCTTATGTTGGCTTTCTTCTGAAGATCGGCTTGCATGTCTTTGGCTTCAACAGCCAAATTCTCAAGTGTGGCGTTGCCTCTATGGGGGTTCGAGGAAGCTTTCATTGTTTCAAAGTGGCAGATAAAAGCAAGGACTTTGTCAGTATCCTGTTTGCCATCAAAAGTTATTGAACTTGATTGACTGGTCTCCAACAGCGAACTCTTTTCAATCTTGGCATCTTGACTTCATCTTTATGCCTTGAATGATCTGAAAAGCCACGATGATGTCGGGAAGGTTTGAATGATTGAGGTGCTTTGTTGGTGAGTAGGCTTGCCTCATCGGGGATTGGGTTTGGCCAAAGTTGTTACTCTGTGCATAATTGTCAATAGGGGTAGTTCGATTAAGATTCCATGAACCAGGTCTTCGTCTCTTGGTAAGTGGTTCCAGCATAACTCTTGCAAGCTTGTGGTGGCTAGCTTGCTTACGTGGTGAGCTGGCAATGCACCCCTAAACACAAGGCCCTTTGACCATTTAACTTCTCCAGCCCTAGAAGTATTTCATTCATGAAAGTCTTTATTTCTTAAACTACTTTGGCTATTTATTAAACAAGAAAATGTCAGTGTTAACAAAATAAGTAATTTACAGTATCAATACATATGCTTTGTTTATTATAGACCTATTAGGCCAAGTTGTATCATCGTAGGTGTTACACATGGGTATTGTCTCAAGTAGAAAGTCACTTTGGACAACACAGTCTTTGATGCAAGTCCTCGTTGTAAATTGACCATTTGCTAAGGTGTGTTGTATGCAGATCATCCATCTCGAGACGAAGAGAGTATGGACATTGACGAGGAGCTCGTTGCAGAAGCAGAAAAAGTTTGGGCACAACGGGTATGGACCATAGAACATGTCCTGTTTCCTGCATTGAAACTGTTCTTGAAGCCTCCAAAGCATATGGCCACTGATGGAACAGCTATCCAAGTGAGTAGAAAAACTCCCTAATTGTACTTGGGTTCAAATGTTTGACTATTTGAGTATATAATAGTACATAAGAGTTAAGCTGATGTGTATTTTTAGGGTTATCTTAGTTTGGTGATAACAGCTTCATACGTACTGTTTTGGCAGGTGGCTTGTCTCGAGAATCTTTATAAAATATTCGAAAGATGCTGAGTCTCAAAATTTAAAATTCTCCTTTCCAAGAGAGGGATAAGGGTCACAGTCTATGACCATTACAAATCAAAGCTGCTTTCATGGTGGGAGAGCAAGAGGCAATGAGTGGCAAGGGTCGATCCATGCACACAATCAGTAGCAACTGGCAACTGAGGCTGGACCAAAACATCCATGCCTGTACACTATATGTAAGTACTCATGATGGTGTGGCCTGCATTTGATGACATGAAAGGGTTGAATCGGTGTACATGATCTTAGCCTTGGGTGATTGGAAGAGCACTTCCCAAGATTGAGGTGGTGGAGAAACCAAGGTGGAGTCTATGTGCCATCTTAGAAAGCCGTGGGACTGAGTAGAGCAGGTTATGTTAAGTCAACCTCTCAGAACCAGTCACTGCCATTAGAACAGCATATATTCACATTTGAGAGTTTTAAGGTAAATTATCGAGAGCAAGCATGGAGTATAGATGTGAAATTTTGAAGTATCAATGATTAGCAAAGAGAGATTGCGGTTTTTGGTGCAAGTGCTTTTCTATGTGCTAATGCCATGGCTGTAAAGATAGATCACAACGGGTACAAGCCTGGCTAGAAGGATGAGAATAAAAAATAATGTATGCTCATCCCCAAGGAATAGTGGCAAAGAAGTATGTATAATGGCAAGAGGAACCTAGTTGTATTATGACCATGCAGCACGGGAGCTGGTGACCCTTTTCAGCAGATTGATTTGTAACTGCTTAGATGCCCTAATGCCGAAATTATCAAATGGCAAGCCATTGGCATCTCAACCAAATCACCCTAGGAAAGCATTCATGAATGTGGATTAATGTGAACAATCATTTAACACTTTACTAAGTGATGACTTCAGTAAAGTTTGACATATAATGAAGTTGCACATTCTACGGCTAGAGAGAGCTTTTATTCACGTACCATAGCTTCATAGGGGTTCAAGGTCTTTGTGCTTTTCCTGTAAGTTGAGGATTTCTAGAGAGTTTTATGGACTCGAAAAGGATCACCAATCAATTGTATTCACATTTTAACACAAAGTGCTCTCAGGGATTATCTTATTGATTTCAAAAAGTGAATGGACACTAGTGCAAACAGCCTCGGGTGGGAAGAAAAAATTTAATCTCAAGAGTTTAATTGCATGGATACATAGGGAGGTGGTGGTGGTGCTGAATTTGAGGATAAAATATCAAGCACTTCCTTCTCATTCAGAAAAGGTAGTGCAGGTGTACGCTAGCGGGGTCCTTCCAAAACCCTTTTTCCAGTGGTCTTGGGAAATGGGGATGAGGGACTTGAGAAAAACTTCCAAGGTCCCTTGCACACTTTTGTGCACAATGGAACACAGAAGTATGCACTTACGGGCATAGCACAAACTACAATTCGTAGTGCATGATTTATTATTGATGTTTACATAAGTTAGGAGGGGATTTAATTGATGTTTATTAATGACCTACATGTGATTAGGAATTGGATAATTTTAGTGAAAAGATGATCTCTAAGCTAAGCTCTATAAATTGAAGAGGGCTGGCCGCCAACTGTTACTTCTTTTTACTTGTTTTAGTGCTGGCCGAACTGTTCATGAGATGTTTCACTGTCCATGAGATGTTTCAGTTTTGTTCCCCCTTTGTTTTCTGAAGGTTTCTTCAGGTCACTGTGTCTCCCCATGGACCTTCCACATGGGACCTTGTAACATCATTTTCTTTTAATATATTCCGCTGTTCCAACTAAAAAAAAAAAATAAGATATAAAATATTAATTACGAAAAGTACGTCACTTGATTTTTAAAGAAAGATTGACCTTGTCCTTCATAATAAGGTTTCCTACTTGGACTCTTTAAGAAAAAATTGGGTTGTATGTACTATGGGCTGTTTTGGATGGGCTTGAAAATTGTGCCACGATTATAGGTTGCATGTGAACTTATGGTAAGATTGACTTTGGTGGCAAATATTACATCATGATCTCATAGAGCTCTCGGGAATGATTTCAGTCTACAGGGGCTATTTATAGTCGAATAAACCCTTGTATCTTGGCAAAATATGAGCATTGCTTATAGTCATACCTAGTTTCATCCAAAGTTTGACCTTTTTTGGGTACGAGGTTGGGCAATGTCACTTCCACGTCTTTTACCATTTTCAAAATTCACACACTTTCTTGAAAATAATGATTGAGTAGCTGCTACAAAAGAGTTATTCTTACATTGATTGTAGTTTTGGATAGAAAGAAAGCTATGCCTAGATTAAAGGTCACATATGACTATGGTAGTATGGACTTTCTCAATGTGATGATCGAGGAGGGCTCATAGGGTCAGTGCGCTCTATAGGGGTCATTTAAAGAGATTGAGGTGATCCCTTGTATCTTGGCTGCATCTCGAGCTTCAATTATTGTCATCACAAAGTTTAATCCAAAGATTGACTTTCTTTGGGTCTAGATTATGTGTTGATTTCAATTGCATTTGCAATTGTTTTTTCACCACTTTTAAAAACACTATTAAGTAGTTGCTGCAATGAACTTGTCACGTGTTGATAAAGTGAGCATACTTGCATGCCCTTGATGGTACAACTCCCTTGCATTCTCCATTATATCTAATGTAGGAAATCATTGTAGTAGAACTTGTATGGAAGTATGCCTACAAAACGCGACCCACAATATTCAATGGGTGTTGTTAATTGTTTCGTTGGTTAACCATTGTGAAGGTCTATCTCTTCTTGTCTCTATCTAGGAATTGAGAGCTTTCCCTTTACTCCTTTGGTAAGGAGCATTCTAGTGTGATGATGGAGTGAGGACACTATGGGTGAACTAGCACACTCGCATGGGAAGTTGCATTTACGACGTTAAGGAAAAACCCAATGACGGATGCTTCGGCAAGGCTAAGGTAAGCTCATGACTCGAACATATTTGGCGATGCTGCAGGGGCCTAGCCTAGGGTTTCGCTTCGTTTTTTCCATTCCAAGCTATTGGAATCACCCAATATTTTTCGGTGTTGATGAGATCACGCTTCGAAAAACATACAGTTTTGGAGCATTGGATGTATTTGTTTTTTGTTTGATTTAGATTTGAAGTTTATTTTGCGTTAGGGCAAATCTATGTTCATCTATTGATAGGACAAAACCTTGATTTTTTGGTGATTTGTATGAAATTGAAGCCTTAGAGGGCTTCAATTGAAGCCTTAGAGGGCTTCAATTGAAGCCTTAGAGGGCTTAGATTTCATTGCTTTAATCCAAGAATTAGCTTAGGAATTTGATAAGGAGTGGAATCAGTACTAAACTATGAAAAATATTTAATTTAGGTGTAGCACAATCATTAATTAAGATTAGGAATACTAACCACATATCAATTCCCAAAAAACGCAAAAACCATAAAAAGACCAAACCAACTCTCGGGTAGGAGGTGTGAGTCCACAATCTTGTACGAAAAGATGTGAATCTGGATATGTGAGGTTATAGACGTGAACCGTGAGTCTGAATGTGTCGTGAGCCTAGACATATGAGCGTGTAACTGTGACCATGGAGGTAGGTATACCTAATATAGTATGGACCAATCATTACAGCCACCATAAAGACCCGTATGGATGCACCTACTCATTATTAGAGCCATAAAGGCCTATATGGACACACCTACCCATGCTTGGAAGAGTTTCTTATCATACAATTTGTACTAGCTACAAATTTCAAGGAAAATTCTTGTCCTTCATAATTATTGGGGAGAATTAAAGTACAATTAATACCCAATAAGTGAACACCAACCTTGTCATAGGTTCAGTTCCTAGATTCTTGTACTCCAAGTAGGTCCATTTCATATTAGGAAAGGAAAAAGGCGTGAGCTTGTGGATGTGAACCTGTATATGTGAGCCTAGACACGTGAACTTGAACATGTTAACCTAGACACGTGAACATGTATACGTGAGTACACATGTGAACTTGTAGGATGTGAGTCTATAGATGTGAGCTTGGAGATGTAAGTCTAGACGTGTGAACCTAGACACGCAAGCCTAGTTGTAACAAAAGAATTTTTTTTGAAAATCAACCTTACAAATTTTTTTGTTTAAAACCATTGTCGGATGTGATCTAGAAGCACCCATGACCTTTGATGGGAACCCGATCTAGACTAATTGTTAGAAACAACAATACAATCAATTGTAGCATATCAAACCAAACTTCCTTAAACCCACCAAACCTTCGATCCCAGCAACACTCAGCATAGTGCTCCCCAATAATGAACGTTAGACTCCTTCGGATCCACCTCCACCAATGAGGAGCTTTGGGAAGAAATGAGTCAACAATATAGAGCCGTGAGTGGAGGAATAGTGGAACACTTCGAAACATGAGCCACCCCACAGTCCTCCGAACTCAAGATCTACCAGCTGGCTCTGTAAAAAAAGCCTTAAATTTCATGAACAAGGTGTTCAATTGTTCTATCTTTGGGCACAACTCCAATGAAGGAGCGGGAGATGGACTTGGAACCTCACGATTTGCTTGCACAGCAATAAGTGCTCAAATCATGTCACGCCATAATGTTTCTAACATTTGGTGTTGTTCTTGAGCTTAGTTTATAACTGCAGACGTCAAACGAGACATGCCTTTTTTGTTGTACCACTAGGGACAAATGTTTCACAATACACCCAATAGCAAGTACACAAAGTGCAAGCAGGAGTCCTGCTCTCTACTTATAGATGTGCCTTTACCATGAAACCTAGTCACAATTCTTCTTCGTTTGGACGGAACATGGAACATGTCCAGAAGGGGTAAGGAACCAATGTCAAGAAGTATTGTCTCACAAATGGATCCACAAGAGCATTCATAGAGCGTATTATCAGTCGAGCAAGCATGCACCTCAAGGCTAGGCTAGTGGAGCTGCAGCCTAATCCCATAGGGCAAGATATTATGTACCTTGAAACAGTGGGTCTCATGTAACCACATCCTTACGTCCCATCACCACGTGAATATGCAGAAGACATGCTAAGGATGGCATTCGAAATGGGAAGGGGGGTTGTGACCAACATGGCACCTAGAGTTGAGACTTGGGCAAAACCAAGCCAATCCATATCTCAAGAATAATGACCAAATTTGATGGAACTAGAGATCCCATTCGATACCTAGAGAAGTTCAATCGAATTTTCTTTTACGGACTTTGCCTTGAAGGCAAAGTAGGCCAGTGGTTTAGGTCTCTAAACTCACTAGAAAAGGCCAGCTTATGAGGTCTTGAGACATACTTTCATAGTGGGAATGTCACCCAGTGGATGGAGTCGTAATCTCAAGGAGGAGGAGGGGGAAACAATGCGAGCCTATATTGCTAGAACTAGGTATCTCTGAGATGCATCACTTGCAAAAGACTGGATGACTTGTTGCTCATTGATCAACTTATGACCAAGACTTAAAAGCAAGAGGCTACATGACTATCTTTGTAGGTCTACACAATACACCATGAGGCAAAAGGATGTAGAAATCATCCACCAGAACCAAGAGATCATCCCAAGCCTCATTATTAGCCAAGGGTTCCCAACTAGCACTGACTAGAGTTCTAGTCAACAAGGACTTGAGCATGGACGAACTGGTAGAATCTACTCAACCATTCTGGCCAGTAGTGTCCCGAGGGCAACCTCAAGGCCAATCCTAGCCATCACCTCTTAAGTAGAACTCTCAAGCAAGGCATCCCAATATATTTCCATGGAGAAATATGATCTGGTGCACACGGAGTGTCCATGACAACAACAATATTATGCTCATTGCCAGTGCCATGGGAACCACGACACAACTCATTATTGGTACCAGGAAACCTAGCACCACAACCTATGCTCCCGGCGCCAAAGCAACCACTAGCCCTACTGCCCATACCAAATGCTTCTCAACCGACGCATAATCCAACACCCATTCATTAGAGCGTCGTACCACTAGGTATGTACTGATCACTGGAACCACACTAGTACAATAGGATTGGGTGACATTGCCAGCGGACTCTGAGAGTCCAGAACAGGACTATGATTCATATGAGCAATATGATTCATATGGATATTCAAAGAAACCCCCAGCCATTGACTATACCTCTCTATTCGAGGCCATGGTGCAACAAAGAGCGAGGGACCTCAACAATATGGCAAGTAGGCCACCTATGTAGTGTTTCCATTGCAAGGTCTTGCATCATGTTGTTGAGTGGCCTCATAGAACCATTGCACCTAGTGTCCCGACTCCATCCTTGAATCTAGTGCCAAACCCCAATGTCAATCCATATGGAGCCACATGTTACACTTGTGGATTCAGACTTGCTTTCAAGGATTGTCCCAACAGAATGACAATCACTCAACGATAGGAATATCAACCACTTCGACGAGCCTTAACTTATTAACAGCATAAGGTGGACTTGTTCATAAAGTCTCCCTTAATTTTATCACTAGGCTCCAAGACAAGTCCAGGGTAGTTTAGGCAACAAAGAAGCAAAAAGCTCAAGCTTCAACCTCGAAGTCCACAAAACCTGGTCTTTCAAGGTTTTTCATCTCCTTGAACCACTCCCCATGACTTGTCATGTGGTTCGAAGCACCTGAATCAACGTACCATACATCATCTTTATGTGCTGTTTCAGCATTTTCAGACATGGCATTAACGACATGCTGCATAACAAACAACCTTTCATTATCCTCATTGTTTCTGCTCAAAGCACCTGAATCAACGTACAATACATCATCTTTATGTGCTGTTTCAACATTTTCAGACATGGCATTAACGACATGCTGCATAACAAACAACCTTTCATTATCCTCATTGTTTCTGCTCGAGGATGCATAGTTGTTTTGCTGCAATTTCCCATTTTGCATGTCAGCCTGCTTCTTATAACAATCTGCCTGCACATGTCCAAGCTTACCACCACAATAAAAGCATCCATCATTATACTACCTTTGCCGATTTCCACGACCTCTTTGACTCCCCCTGCCTCTGAATTGGCCTCTTCCACCTGCGTGTTATTGTTGGCCTCTTCCACCTGCGTGTTGTTGTTGTGAATTCTGGGACTGTTGTTGCTGCTGCTGTTGGCCATAATTCTGATTACCTGTTAGGCCACCTCCTTGGCCGCGTCCACGGCCTCCTCTACCTCGTCCTCTTCTTGAACTTGTGTAGAAGGCCTGTTGCTCTCTGAACTGTTTTTGTTTTGTGAAGGCTATTGGTCTTCATCCAAGCTCTTCTCTTCTATAATCAACATAGACACCAAATCTATGAAATTGGGAATGTTTTTCCGAGTCTGAATAGACGTCTTGAACACCTTGTATTGTGGCCCGAGACCACGTAGACAGACTTCCACCTTATCATCATCATCTACTGAAACACCAATAGATGCAAGGGATTCCACAATACCCTTGATCTTCAATGCATAGTCATTCATAGACATACTCTTTTTCTCCACAATATGAAGTTCATTCTTCAATTGTATCTTTCGTGCCTTGGTATTCGTTTCATAGAGTTTTACCAAGGTGTCCCACGCCTCCTTGGGGGACTTGGCATCCTGTATGTGCCTAATCATGGTGTCCTGTATATTGATAGAGAGCCAATACATAACTTTTCTGGCTCCTTGGTTCCAATCCTTAAACTCTTTCACATGTGCAGCAGTCGGATCGATCTCCAGTATCTCCAGTGCCTCTGCATGCTCACCTTCTATATAGTCCCAGTAACCCTTTCCCATCAGGAAATTTGTCAGCCTGAACCTCCAAGCATGGAAGTTGTTCTTATCAAGCTTCTCAGCAACAATCTGGTTTATGCCATCATTTGACATCTTGCCAGACACACAAATTTACCAGAAACAGCACTCTGGTTTGTCCTGCACAAACTACTGTATTTTCTGCAACGGTACTATACTACACTCAAATGTCACATCCAGTGATCTCAATGTGCATACATACACCCAATGGCAACTGTTTATCTCCTTGCAGCACACACAATGTCTGCACAACCAATCTGTCTTCTTGCAGTTCTTAAAACAGAGTTCTGCAAAGAATCGATGACTTACTCGTAGTGCTTGAAATCGCCTGCTTTCCGAAAAACGGAGGTCCTAATGCGCCCAAAACGCGTTTTCGGTCCGAAAAATGAAGTCCAATAGGACAAAATAGTTGCCTTGTAGCTTTACTCCCGCGAAGAAAGCTCCTCAATCAGAGATCATTTGCTGGTGCCTCCCGTAGAGCTCCCGACAAGGGTGTAGTCGCCAATACAAATAGGGAAGAGTAGTTGAAGCTCTTACCCTCGTACCGCTTCGTGTGCTTCTCTTGCTTGCAGCTTAGCCCTTAGCATGAACCAGGCTCTAATACCATGAAAAGATGCACGGGAGAAGAGAGCTTGAGCTCTTGCAAGCACACACACACACTCACAAAACCCTAAAAGAGAACACACAAGTTGAGAGGCTGAAAATCTTCTTCTTCTTTACACAACACTCAACACACCATATACAAAGATAAGAGTACACACAATATGAAAGGTACTCAACCAAATACATACTAGGTTTCTCTATAGTGTGAACCCAACTAAATGAGCTGGCGCTATAACTATCCAGTCTCTAGAATGGCTGTTACATAGCCTGTCATCCCACTGGCCGCATATCACCCATGATCTCACTAACCATGCCAATGGTGTAAGTGTGGGGCCTATCCCCCAGGCGGGTCATCAGTGTCCACCGCCTCACTAGATGAGCTCGATATCTCAACATAGATATGATGGTATTTACCTTATAACTCCAAGGACCTTGACTACCCATATATACCATGAGTATAACTGCAGCTCTTTACTGGCAATATATACGAGTAAATCTAAGACTTTGAAGTTATAAGCAAAAATGCTATCTAGAGGATGAATTCGAATGCTGGTTGATATGATTTTAGAATTCTAGTTGAGAATTGATGAGTTGATTTGGATTTTGATTGAAAGATGATGATTCCTGAATTCTGGTTGAAGGAAGATAAGTTAAACAAAGCCACAATGAGGATGAATGGGATGAATCCCAGTGATGATGTTAGTAACTAGAATGACGATTATGACTTGAGCAAATCACTATGAGATCAGTGAATTGTGCTGACAGATTGCTGTTGTTAACCTTTGACCCAATGAATCTAATTAAGGGATGACAAATTGAGAACCTGCATAACTGAAATTGAGAACCTGCATAACTGAAATTCTCGTGGAGGAATGTTCAGATGAAATTTTTGGTATGATGGACCATCATTGTGTTAAGGATATGAATTATTCTCTGATAAAAAATGAGTTCTGTGTGTTCTTCTTGTAGAAGGGATCTTTATCCTAGGATTCTGCGTGGGTTGACCAGACTATAAGGAACCCTAGAATTCAATTGGATCTAAAGTCAGAATTGAGTTATAAAGTGATCTTTTCACCTGAGCGCCTTGGTTAATTTGGGAAAAAAGGACTTAACAAGAATTTTCGTATATTGATAGGATCATGGATTGAGGTCGTCGTGGTAGGAATGTTAATCCCCAACTCAATGAGAGGAAGAGCTCGACCTGGATGTTTGTAAATCTCTTCATAGATCGTAGCCTGGACCTTTCAAGGGTGAAGGGGAAAACTTGGGCGAGGTTGTGGAGAAGTGGATCGAAGTAATGGAAGAATAATTCGATGTCACCGGGTATAATGAGAAAAGTAAAATGGCTCTTGCAAGGCTGAAGATAGTAGAAACCGCCAGAGTGGCATGGAGAAACCACTGCGGGACAAACCATCTGGATCGGAACACCCAGACGTGGAATGATCTCAAGATTTACCTAAGGAAGAGATTCTGTCCTCCCGGCTTTTTGGAAACCAAGATGAATGAATTCTTAGAGTTAACCCAGTGGGGAGCAGAGCTATTGAAATCTATACTTCATGACTTTCACTGATGACTACACATGCTTCTCCTGGGTGTTTGGTCTAAAATTTAAGTCAAATGCCTTCTCAACTTTCTATTAGTTTCTTCGCTGAAAATGCTTGAAATCATAAGCTATGACATTATGTACTGATAGAGGGGGAGGAATATCTGTCATAAGCTATAACTGCTTTCATGCTCTTCCATGGCATTTCTCATCAGTGTACTACTCCTTATACACCACAACAAAATGGTGTAGCTGAACGTTGGAGTCGGACACTCATGGAAATGGCTAGGCGTATGATCAAAAGCAAGGATCTACGTTCTAGATTTTGGCTTGAAGCGGTCATGTGTGCCAATTATCTACTGAACTGCTATCCAATTAAAGCCCTGAAATCTATATAATAGCTTATGAAGCTTGGAATGGCAGAATTCCATTCAGTACTCATATGTGTGTATTCGGCTGTCTAGCTTATGTCCATGTACCAACATAGCACAGACATAAGCTTGAAGCAAAGGCTTTGAAATGTATCTTTGTGGGGTATAGCAGTGGGAGCAAAGGATATCGGTTGTATGTTTCGTCCAATTGGAAGCTGATTGTATCCAAAGATGTTATCTTTAATGAATATGCATCTCAACCCATGCTTTCCTATCGGCTACAACCATCCATTGATGCTCCAGATGTATTTTACACATTGTTGTCTTTGCTTGGTATCGGTGCTGACTTCTATGAGCCCGTCTTGGCTCCGACTTAGCCACCTATTGCTGCAGCCCATCAACAAATTCACCAATTCAACAATATCCCTATTGCTTCTTCGGATCAGAAACCCTTTAATCTAGATGCCTTGGGTGATGCATTAATTGATGAGGATGTAGCTATTCGTGATTCTCACCAGATTTCACGCTAGCTTTGAGCTACTTTGCATAACAGCAAGCTGCTTGAACCTTTGCTAAGCAGGACACGAACTGCCTCCTCTAGATATGCATCTCATTTTCTAGACACAGCCCTTGTCGCTATTGCACTAAATGAGGAAATGATTTCTCACTTTGATGCCTTGGAGGATGACAATTGGGTTTTAGCCATGTGTTTAGAATTGGATTCCATTGCCAAAAATAATACATGGGTGTTATGTGATCTGCCTGGGCAAGCATTCTATAGGCACCAAGTGGGTGTCTAAGCTGAAACAAAATCCTGATGGCTTTGTTGATTGGTATAGAGCTCGATTAGTCACCAAGGGCTATGCCTAGAGGGAAGGCATTGACTATGATGAGACTTTTGCACCTACATCACGTAAGACGACTATTCAGACTTTGGTTGCATTGGTTGCACATAAAGGATGGAAATTGCATCAGTTGGATGTCAAAACTACATTTCTAAATGATGATCTGCAAGAAGAGGTTTATGTCACACAACCTCCTGGCTTTGTTCAACAGGGCGCCAAAAATCAAGTATGCAGATTGCACAAAGCACTATATGGCCTTAAATAGGCTCCTCGTGTTCTTGGTATTAGAAGATACATGCTTATTTTCTCTCTTACCTATTTCAGAATAGCCCCACTAAAAGCATTCTTTATGTCTGCAAAGACAAGGATTATCTCCTTATCCTCAATCTTTATGTGCATGATTCGCTCGTGATGATAGGCCCTAACGAGGGGCACATTGCAGCTTTCATTGGTTAACCTACAGAATACATTTGACTCTTTGACATGGGTTTTTTGCAGTATTTATTTGGGTATCTAGTTTGTTCCAACTGAGGGGGGCATAATGTTATCTCAACGCAGATACATTCAACAGCTCTTGAAATGCTTTCAAATGACAAATTGCAAACCTATTTCTACTCTTGTGGAACCTGGCTTTGACTGTCAATTGAGGACTCTTCTAAGCCCTTTGATGTAGCCACCTATCCAGCAGGCTGTCGAATGCCTTATATATCTTCAAATGCCCTTTGATGTAGCCACCTATCTAGCAGGTTGTCGAATGCCTTATATATCTGTGCAATATTTGTCTAGATGTTCAGTATGCAGTGCCACAATTGAGAAGGTTTATGCATTGTCCCAACACTCAGCATTGGTAAGCAGTGAAGTGTGTCTTCGGCTATCTTTAAGGCACTCAGCACTATGCATTGTTTTATAGTAGTGACTCTCTTTATGCTTGTCTGCCTACACTCATAGTGACTGAGCAGGATGTTCTGACACAAGAGTCTCAACAACTAGTGGTGGATATTTTCTCCTTCTTGGCCGCTCATGCATCTCATGGCTCAGTAAGAAGCAGCCAACAGTAGCCACACATCTAGTTGTGAAGCTGAATACAGGGCAACATTCATAGCTATTGTGGAGTGTGTCTGGCTCCATCGTCTTTTGGCTTATCTTGGTATCGGACAACAGTCTACTACCACCCTTTACATTGACAGCTAGAGGGAATTAGCAATTACACAGAATCCAATATTCCAGGCATGGATAAAGCACATTGAGGTGCATTATCACTATGTCAAGGAACAATTCCATGTTAGAGATTTTTGGTTGTTTAGTGATCTTAATTCCTAGATGGAAGATCTTGGGCTTCATGTTTTGTATCATAGCTACAAGTCTAGGACTTCATTCTCCTAGACCCCCAACACATGATTTGCTTAACGGATGAAACTCAATCCTTGGAGTAGAGTTTTAGAATCATGATACTAATTTATATTATTAATTGTAGATCTAAAATCCTAGATTACACAAGGTTCAACTCCTAGAGCCTTGGGACCAAAAGGTCTAGGACTTTATTTCTAGATTACACAGTACCCTTAGATGACCTAGACTTCTTCACATATCAGAACATGCTCTTAAGTTTCATGATTTACACCTTGCTTACATGTCATGATCTACACTTTGATTTTTCAAGTCTAGGACTAGATGAAATGTGGCCAAAGTAGAATTCAATTCCAATATAGAGAAGATTTTTATGGTCAAAGGTATCAAGTATAAGATAAGGATGTCAACTGTCAAAGAATATTATCTTGTATTATTCATCCATTCAGATGTGGAATCATAAATAAACCTTATTGGATCAAAACATCTAAATGGATTATTTATCCATTTAGATGCAGAATCATAAAATATCTCATTGGATCAAAATATTGTTACAATGTCTAGTATTAGCTATGTTAATCTCAACTAAGAGCTCATACTTAAGAGGATTCCTATGGATACATTGTTGACACAACGCGGATGTCTATTGTACATAATTGTTGAAACAACAAGAAATATCAAAGCTAGTGAGTAACTACTGCTATCTATGAATTTAAGATGTAATAGAAAAATTATAATTCTTGAGAGAATCAACACATTTTCAAAACTATGTATAATTGTGGTGATCATCTGTGTCTTGCATTAGGAATTGCATTAAGTTTTTGGTTTGGACAATGTACTCTTTCATAGTCTTGTAATGTTAGATAGCTATCATGAATTTGCTATCATGAATTTGCTCATAGGTCAACAAAAACTTATTGTGCTTAGGAGGACCTTCAATATACAACTTGTATGTAACTGCAATATTTAAGGTGACGATGTCCAATATGTGACCTTATAATTCTTGAGAGCTTGCAATGTTAGATAGCTATCATGACTTCACTCATAGGACAAAGAAAACCTTATTGTGCTTAGTAGGACCTTCAATATACAACATGTATGTAACTACAATATTTAATGCAATGATGTTCAATATGTGATCTTATAACTCTGAGAGCTATTTTAACTTTTCTCTAATCATCACAAAAACCCATGGTGCAATATGAATGTAGCAATGCTGAATTTAATATGTGATCTTTTTTAAAATTAGAATCCTTAGAGCTATTTTAACTTAGCTCTAATCATCACAAAAACTTTAGGCGCATACTTAAAAACAAGTAATTTGGGATTCTTTCCCGGTTGGGAAGTGAGTAAAGGTGTTTCTTAATGCCATATATCCATGGAGATGATCACTAAGTTGGAACTTGAAAAAGATATTGTTGCTCCACTACTTCTTTTGCATGTAGAAAAATGTAGGAAGTAGAGATACAAATTGTGTAAAGGTCATCCTTTCAGTGGTTAACCTTTTCCAAAATCAAATTAAAAATATGTAATACTCAAATATAGTAAGGAACCATTCAAAAAATAAATGGTCTTGTCTGAGATCCTCTCTTAGCAGATTGTTTTTCTAGTCCATGTTTCTACTTTTCAACACCTCAATTTTATGATTATTTCCAAATAGAATAAAGAAAAATCTCAAGAATTTAGGTCTTAGACTTCTCAATAGTTTGAAAAGTGGGAATTGGGATCCCCCAAGCAAATCTTGTGCCTCTTCTTAGGTGGTATGGCTGATGATGAAGATTTATTTAGTGGGCACCCTAATCTAGGAAGGGTTTTCCCGATTAAGGCAATGAAACTGCACCTTCCATGAGATTTGATGGACTTTGGTTCTCCATATGTTATGAGTATGGTTACCTGCCCAAAAGCAAGTTGAAGCATTGTTGCTGTTATGGAATCCTAGTTGATTTGGCATTTGCTATTTCTCATCCAAGGAGGACTTCATGCGTGGTCCTTGTAGTCATCACATAGAACTTCCCTTCCAAGGGGTTATTCCAAACATGAAATACAATAAAACATTCTTTGGGCCTTGCAACATTCAATGGATCCACAATTTTAATTTTTGCTTATGTGGGTGTAGAGTTTCATGACCCTCATCAACCTCTTCTTGTTCAACTTCTACAGCCCCAACTAGTCATAAGAGCTACAATAACAAAATAAGTGCATGTACATATCACTTGTACAATAAAAAATAAAAAGAAAAAAGAGAGAACACTAGCAATCTAAAAGACCTTAACTCATAGGGAGAAAAACATACCTTTTGTCTGTATCTTCAACAACAAGGATGCAAAAGGTGATATTTGTCTTCATGTTTGACAATCCATATAGCATCAAAGGGAACATGTAATGTAAATTGTTTATTGTGTCCTTGTTTCTCTTGTCTCCATCTTACTAGTATCTATTAAGTAACTTTGCATCTTTACCACCATTCGATAGGATACTAGAAATGAAGTATGTCATTCTTGTCAAAGCTGTAAAGGAAAGTGAGAAGAAAAAGAAAAAAGATTAAATATGAGTACCATAAGGGACACAAATCAGACGATAATCTCATAAGCCTACACCAAGAGTGAACTAGATGGATATATATTCCATCTAGTCTATCACATGGATATCTTTCAAATTATAGTTGTCTCCACCTCATGCCTAGTCTATCACATGCATATCTTTCAATTATAGCTATCTCCACCTCATGCCTACACTAGGAGTGGACTAGAAGGATATATAATCCATTTACCATATTTCAATTACAGCTATCTCCACCTTATGCCTACACACTAGGGAGTGGACTAGATGGATATATAATCCATTTACCATATTTCAATTACAGCTATCTCCACCTTATGCCTACACACTAGGGAGTGGACTAGATGGATATATAACCCATCTACCATATTTCAATTGTAAAAACTATTTACCATGGTACTATGGATGGTGTGAGGGGTGGGTGACCTAATGAGGTACATGTCTCCCAAGATAAAACATTGTGTCTAGTCCTTGTGTCCACTAAGGCTACCATGCAGCTAGATGGTCTTTCTAGGGACATGTTGCTCACATCATGGAGCAAGAACTGACGGTCAAGCTCATGGCCCCAGCCATGAAAGAAGGAGAACATCTCTTTCCAAGAGGAAGATCAACATCGAGAAGAAGAGCTAGACGAAGCATTGAAGGAAGACATGGACGCGTGAAGAGAAGCTGCCACCACGACAAGAAGACTGAAGACAAAAGAAGATGTGAGGCTCCAAGAAGTGAGGAGCCATGTGAAAATCTTTGAGAGAGAGAGAGAGAGAGAGAGAGAGAGAGAGAGAGAGAGAGAAAACCCACAACCCAATGTAACCTACCCCAACAGAGTAAAACCACCTCTGAGCCACCGATGATCCTGCTCTGTTGTGCCATTGGCCTTCATTACTGTACCTTGCTTGGTGGCTTTATCATATGTTTTGATGTACTCAGCACAAAGCTCCATGTTGATATTCTTGGGAAGAATGTGTGCCATTCTGCTGAGGCCCACCTTCTCCAGTTTGTCCTTTACTTCTACCTCTTCTAGAATTTGGAGGCACTCCGAGATGTGGTGCTGCAGTGCCACCTTTCCATGTGCCATATGGATCTCTTTGCTGATGATGGCACCATGGAAGGCTTGGGCATATGGGCCCAAGTAATTCATCTTTAGTCCCCGTGTTGGCCTCTTCTTTTAACTCACCGGGGAGCTCGTAGCACTAGCCTGTGTTACCGCGAGGGTCTCTACGGCTTCGAGGTCTGAGGTTTATATCTGTACATGTAAACAAGATCAGTCTCTAGACTGGTGGGGCAGGTACCACTCTCTGTTTTTTTTTAAATGAATGACAAGAAGGTTAATCGTGATGAGAAGGGTGTTAGTGGTGGGAGTAATAAACAAGGTGTGTTAGTTGAAGAGGTCAAGTATGTAGCGTGAAGGTGCAGGTGCTCAAACCATGAAAGTGCCTCTGGAATTTTCCATCGTAGGTTGGCATATTTGTACGGATGTGGTCCACTTAGTAATGACCAAACAATTGCCCTCCCATGGGGTGTGCTCTCCGTGTTCTCAGATCTATCTTTTAAATTTACGAATCCCTACGCAAATACACATGATCTACTGCCCAATCGTGCACCAATTTATATTCCCTCACATGAAGGGTCTCCCCAATATTATGTCATATGAGTCTCGTTGGCGCAGGAAGTCCATTACCACAAATGTATGATGGTAGCGAAACGTAAAGAGTTTGAGTTTCACATTCTCCAAAAGTCCAATATGTCTTGAAGATGTTATGTCTGCCATTTTAACGATTAGACCTACTCTTTTTAGATCGGGTTTTTCCCAGTTTTCCCAATAACGTTTTGTGATGATGTTAACCCCCACCTCACATCCAGGATAGCCAGTGCCTAGTACCCATTATGATGGATCCAGATTATAGCATTTGTGTCATCACTTTTGTAATAACGTCCCAATTAATTAACCGGTATCTTGATGTCTTTGGTTTCCCTTGTGTGTTTTAGGGTTCTTTCTACCAAAGGTGGCAGAACATCCTCTATAGTGTTGGCTGGCCTTATTCCGCCTTCTACCCATTCCTTTATGTCTGTCCATAGTGTTGGTGAATTGCGTAGCAGTGGCCCCAATGGCATTTGCACAGACGTGGATAGTACAACTGCGAGGCTTCCTATGTCTCTGGGTTCTCTAGTAATTGAGCGTTCCCTCCATGTGTGTGTCTTGTATCCATCCCTAGGGAAGGAATGGATGGACTCTCCCTACGCATTTTCCTCAAACATCTTGGACATTGTGTTTGCTTGAGATCCCTCTTCCGTTTCTTCTGGAATTGGAGTAGGTACGTCCAATTCTCTTTCCCTTTTTGGCTCATTTTTTGGATACATTGTATCCTTGACCTGGTTAGCCCTTAGCCTGGCTTCATGAAGCCATTGACATTCTTCTACTAAGGCCATGGCCTCTTCGAGCATCATTATCTCCTCTTTTGCATTTGGGTACTCACCGACTCCTTTAGGGGTTGATGGTCTTTCCCTTTGATCCTCTAGGTCAGGCTCTTTTTGGTTGATCGCTTGGTCCCCTTCTTCTCTTGATTGGGTGGATCCGGTGTCGATCGTATCTTCTTTGGATCCATCTTGGATTGTGACCCTGGTGTCACCCTTACCCACTTTTTTCACTCTTCTCCTTCGGCCACTTTTGGAACTGGTCACATCTACTCGGTTCTTCCCCTTGTCCCCCAATTGGGCCTGGGCAGGACATTGAGTGGTGTGATATTTCTAGGCTGCACGCTAATGGTTCGGATGGTGGCCTGATTAGAAGTGGAAGTCGAATCACTTACATGGTATGGACAATCCTTGTTCATATGATCAATGCCACATTTAGTACAAGTAAGTACTGGCATGTCATTGGGCGGGGTAGTCAATTGTTGGGGTTGGTGCATATGAATCACATTCTTGTTTGTACACTCAGCGATTCTATGCGGCCCACCACAGCCAAAACATTGTAGCGGTCCTCTCCTCATGTTTGAGTACATGTCCTTACCCTTCCACTGTACCGTGGTTTGAAACACAGGTACTGGCGTTGTGTGGTTAAAAATAGAGGCTGATAATGTGTACATACGTGTGTGTATGGCGTGTGCGAAGGTTTTACTTTTGAAGGCGTTGCCAGGTGTACAGGGTGGACGGTATTGGCTTTGAGCTTGTTGCAGGCCTGTCGGGTGAGAGGTCAGATGCTGGAGAAGATGTCAGCTGCTCGGATGTTTGATTTGTGCGGGCACGTCAAAATACAAGCGGGCACTTGAGGTTGCAATTGAAGATATGTGGAGCATGGAAAAAAGGGAAATGAGGGGCCAAAGTTGCCATGGGCACTGGTGTGAAAAGAGAACATGGTGGCCATCTTCAAAATAAATAAATAAAATAAGAAAAACGTAGCCAGCTGGTGGTCTACGTGGAGATTGGAGTTGCTACCAGCGCATAGTCTGGAAGCATGGAGAAGGGCTAGTGAGTCGGCGCAGTGGGGAAAAAGAGAAAGCCGCCGAGTTGTTGCAGAGGAGGGGGTCTCGTTGAACACAGAGGTGTGGAGGCCCGTGTGTTTTTTGGGTGGTTTGCTGCAGCCACAGGTGAGGAGCAGCCGCGAGGGATTCGGCAGGGAGCCGACACAGAAGAGAAGGCCCCGCGTGTGTTTGGGTGGCTAGCTGCAGCCACAGATCCAGGCGAGCGTGGGCGAAGGGGCCATCGTGTGGTGGCTGGACGTGTGCAGCCACAGGTGCGGCAGAAGAGCAGGTCGCGCTTGCTGAGGCAGGGGACAAGTAGAGGAACTGGGGCGTGCCAGCGATGAGGGCTGGAAGGTCGCAGAAGAGTAGCGGCTGGAGGAGTCGTCAGAGTGGACAGGCTCGGGTTGATGGGAGGTCGCCGGTAGTTGAAGGAAGAGAGAGAGCGTGGACTGCGCAGGAGAGCTGAGGGGCTCTGGGGTGCTGGTATTGTGTGTGGTGGCTAGCTGCAGCCACAGGCGCAGCTTGGGTTTGAAGGGATCGCCGTGTGAAGAGCTGAAGGTGCATGGGACGTGTGCAGCCACAGGCATGCAGAGAAGAGAGAACTCTCTGACGTAGCAGAGAGAGAGAGACGCCTTTGGGTGTGGTTCGCCATGTAAAAAGCAGCTGGGCGCAGAGAAGTGTGCTGGCCGTGTGTGATTCTGCAGTGGGTTGTCAGGAGAGAGTAGCCGTCTTTTTGCTTTGGCTCTGAGGTGCAGGTGTAGGACAAAGCCAAGGGAAGCTAACTGGCGCAATGTGGAGCGCAACCGTGTGTGGGTTCTAGGTGTTTGTGTGAAGCCGGGAGTGAGCTGGAGGTGCTGGTCAAAGGCAATGGGCTGGTGGACAGCGTGAGTGGAGGATCGTCCTTGTGAAGTGTAAGGGTTTGAAGTGGCTGGCTGGTAGGCGAAGAAAAGGGAGAGGGAATAAAGCCTGATAGTGCAAAGGGATTGCTCGTGTGACTGGGTCTTGCTTTGAGGACTGGCAGTGTGCTGGTGGTGTAGCAGAGAGACCCTCAGCTGAGGTGCAGAGCAAGAGAGCGAGAAGGGCTGCTGCAGAGAAGCAGGAGCGAAGGGATTTGGAGCAACCAGGAGCTGGAGCGGGCTGATTGGGAGTGGGTGCTGATAAAGCTAGTTCTGGGATATCTGGGATATCCACCTCTGTAAAGATAAAGGTCTGTTCTGAAATATAAGTCCTGTTCATGCTCTTTGGTCTGGTGTTCTGGTGTGTTTGCATGCGTGTGTGGAAGTGTGGCACCCTATAAGGGCGTAAACAGCTTTACCACTTCCGTGCCATCACTTTTTGGTGCCTCCACAGAGGAGCAGATTTCCTCTGGTTTGTGAAAGAGAAAAAGGGCTGTGTGAAGAAGGTTGGAAAAATGGCTCAAGATTTTCCGGAGTATTGGGGATTGCCACAGGAGAATGCAACCAGGTTTCTGGAAAAGATGGAGTTTACAGCTTTGATGAAAGACAGGGCAACCCCGGAGATCCTTTCTCGGATTTTGACTTATTGCTTGCAGGGTGATGCAAAAGCATGGCTACAGATGTTTGTGACTGCACACAGGAATGTTCATCGACAGGATCCTGAGTACCATGTAGTCAGAGCTGCCTTTTTGGCACAGTTTGTCCATGTGAAGAGTCCGAATGAGGTGTGGAAGGAGTTGTGTAACATTCAGCAGAAGGACAGCCAGGATGTGGATCAGTATCTGATAGAGTTTGGTAGACTGTGGAGTCTATGGTGTGAGGCTTTGATTCCTGAAGTACCCCCGCAGATGATAAAGAGAGAGCAGTTTGTGGCTGGTCTGGAGCCAACGATTCGTCTGAAGGTGGAGCTGAAGAACTTGGATAGCTTTGAGGAGGTTGTCAGAGTTGCTCGTGAGAAGGAGTGGAAGGTGAAGCATCTGAGGCAGTTGGGAATGCAGGAAGAGCCGAAGAGGTTAGTGAAGATACCAGGGATTGAGAGTATGCATCTTGGAAGAAAAACTGCTGTTGTTCCTAAACAGGAGGACTCATTGAAGAGGGAAGTTCATGAAGCAGTGGAGCTCATGAAGTCTTTAAGCGTGAATTGGATAGAATCCACAGGAAGAGGAAGAAGCATAGGTGATATGGGAAGGAAGACTGATGCATCATCTGATTCTGGAGGAAATTCAGCAAATATTGGAAGAGGGAGAGGGTATCCGAGTGATGTGCAATGCCGGAATTGTGGTGAGTGGGGTCATATTAGTCCACAATGTGAGAGACCAGCCAAAGCTAATGGTGCTATATATCAATTGTCTTTGGGAATGAGTGATAAGGTGATGGGCCCTAGTATGCAGGTGAAGGATGCAATTCAACCCAATGTCTGTGAAGCCCATAAGGTCACATTTGCAGAGCAGGATGTGGGACAGATTCATCTGTTGAAAATGGAGAAGGGTGAGGTTTCTGGAATCAACCCTGAAGAGCTTTCAGAAGGTGAGGAGAAGAAGAATAAGGTTACTGATGATGCTGTGGATTGTGAAAGTGATGCTAGTGCTGAGGAGCCTGATGAGTTTGAGTATGGACATGATTTGGGTGATCTCTTTGATTCAGAGAAGAGTAATGACTTGCAGGTGCCAGTACTTCAGCCAGTCAAGGTGGAGTGTGATGATCAAGGTGTTACTAATGAAGGTACTATGGATGGGGTCCGTATGGATGATCCAAGTGATGAGTTGGATATTGCAGCCCGTGGTGAAAGTGTGGATGATGAGTTGGATAGTGTACTTGATAGTGCACTAGATGATCTGTTGAAGTTGGCTTCCTTGGAGAAGATTGCTTGCATGCCAGTTGTGCAGCAGGAAGAGGGTGATGGTGTGACTGATGGTGAGCTGGATGCTCCTTTGGATGATGGTGCGATAGATTTCGCAGGTGCGGTTGCTGAACATAAGGTGTGTGTTCCTTGTCATGCCCAAAAGAATGAGATGGTGGTTGTGAGTGGTGAGGATGCATGTGAGACTATTGTTGTTGGTCAGGGGGACCAAGATGCTTTGCCTGGGAGTTTGGGGAGCTTAGACTTGGTAGAGATGCCTGTGCAAGATGTGGAGAATCTTGCAGAATCGCCAATGGTCTTGAAGCTGAAGAAACTGCAGGAAAGCGGCAATGATGAGTCTACAATGCATGAAGTTGCTATGTGTGATGTTGATGGGATGAAAGGAAATGGGTGTATGGACACACCACATGTGGATGCTCAGCATATGGATGAGTGGTTTGGATATAGTTCGAGTCTGGAAGATTGCCCAGAGGAAGGGTTGGAAGCCAATGATGTAGGCTGCAAGTTGGATTGTGACCATGAGGTGGAAGTTGATCATCAGGTGTGTGTTATTTCGGAATATGATTATGAGTGGGGTTCAGATGTGTTAGAGGGGAGTAGAGGTGAGGAGTGGTGGTCTCCATCACAAGGTAATGTGAGCTGGTTTGGAGGAGGAAGTGCAATAGTAGATGGTGATGAGACCATATTTGAAGAGCCAAAGGGGTTGCTGAAAGTAGGTCATGACAGGATCTATCAATGGTTGTTTGATGGAGGGGAATGCTTGAAGAATTGGAAGGTAGATGCACCGAGGTTTCTATTTGATCCAGGGGGATAAATGGTTTCTGTTTGTGCAGCTGCTGGACATAAATGTCTCAGCAGAAGTAAGGGGGTTGCTAAATATGTGTGGTTAAAAATAGAGGCTGATAATGTGTACATACGTGTGCATGGCGTGTGTGAAGGTTTTACTTTTGAGGGCGTTGCCAGGTGTACAGGGTGGACGGTGTTGCAGGCCTGTCGGGTGAGAGGTCAGATGCTGGAGAAGATGTCAGCTGCTCGGATGTTTGATTTATGCGAGCATGTCAAAATACAAGCGGGCACTTGAGGTTGCAATTGAAGATATGTGGAGCATGGAAAAAAGGGAAATGAGGGGCCAAAAAGTTGCCATGGGCACTGGTGTGAAAAGAGAACATGGTGGCCATCTTCAAAATAAATAAATAAAATAAGAAAAACATAGCCAGCTGGTGGTCTACGTGGAGATTGGAGCTGCTACCAGCGCATAGTCTGGAAGCATGGAGAAGGGCTGGTGAGTCGGCGCAGTGGGGAAAAAGAGAAAGCCGTCGAGTTGTTGCAGAGGAGGGGGTCTCGTTGAACACAGAGGTGTGGAGGCCCGTGTGTTTTTTGGGTGGTTTGCCTGCAGCCACAGGTGAGGAGCAGCCGCGAGGGATTCGGCTGGGAGCCGATGTAGAAGAGAAGGCCCCGCGTGTGTTTGGGTGGCTATCTGCAGCCACAGATCCAGGCGAGCGTGGGCGAAGGGGCCATCGTGTGGTGGCTGGACGTGTGCAGCCCCACAGGTGCGGCAGAAGAGCAGGTCGCGATTGCTGAGGTAGGGGACAAGTAGAGGAGCTGGGGCGTGCCAGCGATGAGGGCTGGAAGGTCGCAGAAGAGTAGCGGCTGGAGGAGTCGTCAGAGTGGACAGGCTCGGGTTGATGGGAGGTCGCCGGTAGCTGAAGGAAGAGAGAGAGCGTGGACTGCGCAGGAGAGCTGAGGGGCTCTGGGGTGCTGGTATTGTATGTGGTGGCTAGCTGCAGCCACAGGCGCAGCTTGGGTTTGAAGGGACCGCCGTGTGAAGAGCTGAAGGTGCATGGGACGTGTGCAGCCACAGGCATGCAGAGAAGAGAGAACTCTCTGACGTAGCAGAGAGAGAGACGCCTTTGGGTGTGGTTCGCCGTGTAAAAAGCAGCTGGGCGCAGAGAAGTGTGCTGGCCGCGTGTGATTCTGCAGTGGGTTGTCAGGAGAGAGTAGCCGCCTTGTTGGTTTGGCTCTGAGGCGCAGGTGTAGGACAAAGCCAAGGGAAGCTAACTGGTGCAATGTGGAGCGCAACCGTGTGTGGGTTCTAGGTGTTTGTGTGAAGCCGGGAGTGAGCTGGAGGTGCTGGTCAAAGGCAATGGGCTGGTGGACAGCGTGAGTGGAGGATCGTCCTTGTGAAGTGTAAGGGTTTGAAGTGGCTGGCTGGTAGCTGAAGCAAAGGGAGAGGGAATAAAGCCTGATAGTGCAAAGGGATTGCTCGTGTGACTGGGTCTTGCTTTGAGGACTGGCAGTGTGCTGGTGGTGTAGCAGAGAGACCCTCAGCTGAGGTGCAGAGCAAGAGAGCGAGAAGGGCTGCTGCAGAGAAGCAGGAGTGAAGGGATTTGGAGCGAAGGGATTTGGAGCGACCAGGAGCTGGAGCGAGCTGATTGGGAGTGGGTGCTGATAAAGCTAGTTCTGGGATATCTGGGATATCCACCTCTGTAAAGATAAAGGTCTGTTCTGAAATATAAGTCCTGTTCATGCTCTTTGGTCTGGTGTTCTGGTGTGTTTGCATGCGTGTGTGGAAGTGTGGCACCCTATAAGGGCGTAAACAGCTTTACCGCTTCCGTGCCATCAGCGTGTTATTCTGTAGGACATAGAATTCAGGTGCAATCTCCGTAGATAGCTTCCTCATAGTACTCTCCACTAAGTTCTACTTCACGTACCATATCAATATCTTCTGATGGCTCTTCAATCAATACTTGGTTGATTTTAGCCTATGATGGTTGTGGTGGTAGAACAGGTGGTGGTAAAGGTGAAGTGTCATAGGTGAAGTGTCATGTACCCGAAACATCCCCCTAGGTAAATAGGAAGAGTTGGGCTGTCCTGCCACTACAATGATTTGCACAGGTGGTGCTGGTAAGGCTAATGGAGCCCTCATGCTGGCACAACTGTGCAACTGTTTGGAACCTTGGATATCTGCACATGGAAGTGTCATTCCCTAGTTTGACACAGTGTGCACAATAGAGTAGTGGCCTTGCTCTTAATTGTGGACATTTAGTGGTAGTGTGATTCAATCTGCACATAGAGCACCACACCAATTCCCTACGGAGGTAAAGATGGGCATGCCCATGCCCAGATGTTTCTCTTCCCTCCTTTACCTTCAATTTCTCTAGTATTGCGTTATTAAGCTCGTCCATAGTCATGTTTTCGACTTGCTTGCTCTGAGTTCCAATCTCTTGGTGACTCGAAGAAACACATGAAGTCATTGTTGTTGAAGATATTTTGACATCTTCCGGTTGTTGCGACAATTCCAGCATATTATCTTCATATTCAATTTCCAGTTTGCAACATCCATCTAGAGTGCCCGGTTGGGCTAGTACCAAATAATCATGCATCTTGTGGTCTCTAACTCCTCTCCGAAAGTAAGGCAATAATTGATCGTTAGTTAGCCTCTCCCGTAGTTTGCACTTTGAATTAAGTGCTTTAGTCGACACATAGTCTCTCATCGACTCAATTTCCTTTTGTTTGAAATTGTGCAGTTGTGCCACAAGACTCCATCTGTTGCCACTTTTGGCAAATCTGGGCACAAACACATTCTTGAGGCGTGTGAAGTTAACCATATCCTTGGGTTTGAGGGTTCGGAACCACTGATGCTCTCTCCCTTCTAGGGTCAGTGAGAAAGCATGAATCATTGTCACATCACTGACAAGCCCGGAGGTTTTGCATGTGGATTCAAAAATATCTACATGTTGAATAGGATCGCCTAGTTCCCTGATTATTCCTCGGCCCATTTCTACGGCCATATTCAACAGATCCATCCTTGTGGCTGCATTAAGATCGAGGGTTGGATCCACCCTTGGTCTTTGAGGAATTTCTCCCCCTTTACCTAGACCTCGTCCTCTTCCTATGTTGGCTCTTCTAGGCATCTCTGGTCCATGGGATGGTCCTGCCACTGCACTTTGGAATGGCTCATCATTAGTGGCCTCTATATGCCTTTGCAGAATTAAGAGTTCCATGTCCTCTAAGAATGTAGGATGATTGATCATATGCTCGGTGTCCTTTTTGGTGTACATATAGTTCTCCACTTTGCCCACCGCTCTTGCTAGGTTATCCTCTTCTTCTAGGATTACAAACCCTTCCTTTGCTCTGGGCTCTTCATTTATGGGTTCTAAGTTTGGAATTTATCCCTCACTTCTTCCCATGACTATTTTTGGCTCCTTACCCCGTGATTGGAGTAAGTTTACACTTCCCATCTCCTTTTTTTTAGCTCTCGCCCTTCGAGTATCGAGCTCTTATTTCCTTAAGCTTAACTCTCGTAGCTGCCATTCCACTTAGATCCTTTTTAGATCTAACTCTACTTCCTCTGAGGTTGGGAAGAATACTTGACTTGTCCTGGCTGCACTTTCCATGTCTCTTCTCATTCGTGGGGTGCCAGTGTTTGATAGCACCGTGAATTTGAAGTTTGGATGGGTCCTTTGTGCCTTGGACCAAGTCCAGCACTGGTTGACGGACCCATGCCCGGACCCATGCCCGTAGATTCCGCTTTTTCGTCATGGGACTAGTTTGGAGACCAAAAAATACCCGGTCGATATCAATGATACCACTGGATCTGGTTGGGGAGGGTGGTTTCTCCTCTTCCCCAAACCTAGAGTATTGCAACCCTTCTTCCATGGATTCTTAACTACTAGATTCAATGGTGGTCAAATTCCTTAAGACACTCAAGTGAGTGCTTACTGATGAGTAGCCTGAATCCATACTTTTTTGATAGGAAGACCCTCGGTGATTTGATGCACTATCGTCAAGTGTAAGGCCATCTTCGATGAGATTTCCAGACCTTAAGTACATGTATTTTGCTATCCTAATTAAATTTTGATTAGATTTTGTCGACTTGTTTCTGAGGTCGTGAGGTTGCAGAGAACAGTTCATGGCGTGAAGTGTCAGAAAACATTTCATATCGTGAATGATTTTCTGCACTTATGTGTTCAAATTTTTTGCTTTTGGAATCAGAATTCCACGTTACCTTGTTATGGGTTTCAATTTTTTCAAGACTTCCTTAACCTTAATCCGACTATACCAAGTTTGTGAGTTTGATTTGATTAAGGCGTGAGATTGCAAAAAAAGTTCATGCAGTGAAGAGATAAGGTTTCACGTCGTGATGAAAAGTAATTGGTTCATGTCGTGAACTAAAAAATAGTTCATGCCGTGAAGGGTTCTAAAATGGTTCACTTCATGAACTAAAAATGGTTCACTTCATGAACTAAAAATGGTTCACATCGTGAAGAGTTCTAAAATAGTACACGTCGTGAACAATTTTTTGCACGTTCATGATTCTTAATTTTGTTAGACCTCGTGGTGTTAGAGGTGTCAGGATAAGGCTACCTAATTTAGGCAAGGTAATCCTGTGAATTGCGGCGTTACTCACGGCGTTGATGCTGGGAGTGGTTCATGGTGTGAAGTTGTAGAAAACGGTTCACGTTGTCAATGATTTTCCTACAGTTTCACGTGGGAACTTCCCACGTCAACTAATGTGATCCTGGGTGCAAAATACTTTTCTAACTGTTTCCAAAATGATTGTGCCATGCCTAAGGAGTGTAATACGAGTTCAAGGCAAAGTCAATGGCTCCTTATTTTTTAGATTTTTGTGAATTTTTTAACAGAAGAAAAAACATGACACCAACCTGCTCATTCGTTGATGATTCCAGTGCTGCAAATATCAAAATTAACTAGAAAAAAAAGTGAAGCTCTCTTCCAAGACCACTCCACCACACACAAATACACAACAAACACAACCAATTTCTCATGATTTTTTTACTTCCACACAAACCTTATCCATTCATTTCCTACACCATGCACTTCCACAATGCAAAGGCAATCATGAATCTTATGTAATGGGAGTTGAAACTCCAAGAGGAAGGAAGAAACAAAGGTGTTTCCCCAGCAACGGCGCCAAAAATGTTATGGGCTACCACACCTCCAAGAGGAAACTCAATGCATTCACCTGAAGGAAGAGCAATAGAACACAACTATCCTAGGGCACTTACTAATGCTTTGAACTTGAGTCCCTTGAGGCCTCCAAGCTCACTTGTTAAGCTCCAAACCTCCAAGCTCCACCTCCATGCTGTCCACCGTAGAGTCGCTCGCACCGTCACATAAGACAATCATTCTCCCTCACTCTCCCACACAAGCATGAAACATACAAGCATAGAAGAGGCACAAATGCTAGAATGCTCACTCTCAATCTCTCTCAAGACACAAAGAAGAGCTCTCAATAGCATAAAGGAGGATTGTGTCTTTTCATTATGAGAAAATACCTTATATACATTTGGCCCTTGGGTGCCCAAAACTTACTTAACTAAGGCCTTGGGTGGCCAATATCTCATAATGGCCAATATCTCATAATGTACAACTTTTATAGTGCCTTTTCATGACACTTATTAATATCCTCAATTGGAGGAGCATACTTGTTAATCCAAAATGGGATTAACACCAAGTTATTATCATCGACGATAGGAGCTCCAATGGAGCCAAGGGCGTTTTTAATCCCTTCAACTTTCGATGAGTAATCACTTATACTTATCTTATTCTTATACACATTATGTAGCTCTTGCTTTAACTATAATTTCTTGCCTTGGTACTTGTGCTATATAGTTTAACCAATGTATCCGATGCATCTTTAAGTGTCGTTGCATCCTGTATATGACCAATCGTAGCATCTGACACACTAAAACAGACAACCAATACATCACTCTCTCATGCCATGACTTAAATGCTTGCCTTGGTTAGAGGAGTGACATTTTCTTTTGGAAGCTCCGGCTCCTTTTCATCACCTAAAATGAACTCCTAGTATCGAGGAAGTTTCTCATCCTAAACTTCCATTCTTATCTAGGTTCTTGCTCATCACAATCTGGGATAGATTGTTAGACATGATTACCTGTAGCAACTTATGAAATAGTGCAACAAAAACTTTTGCACTTTACAACAAATCTATAATCTTTAACACAATGGTACTATAAACCTATTTTACCTTAACTTTATGTGAACTAGTCATGTAAACATACATGCACTAATAACTTACAAATCTCAAATTATCTACGCAGATTGTCCTATAACCAAAATTTTGCCACAACTTTACATCAAACCAGAAATTGGGCATATATAGTTAAAATTGACACTTATAGTACCTACAAAAACAGAGCCAAAACAGGGCCCAAAATAGCCTTGAATATACATTTTGAAGAGGTCCTATGAACCTTGCCCATACAATGTAATGCTTCTTTGCTTCATCGTGAGAAGGCGCCTCAAGATGTGATAGTGCACCTTACTGTTGTGCATGCCTATTAATCTTGCCTAGCGCGGCTACCTATAGAGATTTGCTTCCAAATCAAAGGGAAAGAGATGGAGTTACCCTTATCCATGTACAACTTCCTTTGCTTGTCTCTCGAGCTCTTTCACACAAACTAGTGCTCTGATACCATGAGAAGAATGAGGGGGAGAGCATGAATTTAAGCTCCTCACAAGTACTCACATACACACAAGAGTAGATAAGAGTAGACAAGCACATAAGAGAGATGGATGGCTGAAGTTTTTTCAATTCTCTTCTCTTCTTCACAACCATAATATAAAGATAAGAGTATATACTATGAGAAATTACTCTCTTAGTATAACATACAAATGGTCAATCCATAGTGTAAACCTGACTACATGAGCTAGCACTATAACTATGCCATAACTCTAGTAAAACAAAATGGACGTCATACAACTTGTAAAGTGCTGGTGGCATATCATCCATAATCTCACCAAACATGCTAGTGGCATAAGTGCAAAGCCGTCATCCTAGTGTGTCACCCATATCCGTACTAGTTGACCTTGATATCTCAACAAAATGTAGCATGTCACCCATATCCACACTAGTTGACCTCGATACTTAATAAAATGTAGCACAAAAACATAAAACTCGGTGCCTAAAAATAAAATTGATCAGAATCCTTTTAGCCACCATGTATTGGGTGTACAAGGAATTAATACATAAAATATTGAAGGGTTTCATCCACTAGTCAAAGGTTTTCTTAATTTTTAGCATTCTTTTAATAGTCAATTAATGCTAATTATGCTCATTAATTCTCAACATTGAGGGTTTAATCCTAACATTAGGGAGTTGCTATAGCATGCCTTTTCTCTTTTTCTCAAAACCCCCTTGTTTTAATGCTTCTATTATATCCTCCAAAACCCACTAATTTTTTAATCTATCTTTTATGGGTGAGTTTTGTACTAATTAATATTAATGTTGTCACTAAGCATCTAATCTCTATTATAAAGGATTGGACATCTCCCTACTAGAATAACTAAAGAGGAAGATTTTCCTCCATATTAAAGGATTAGACACTTCTCTACTGAGCATAATCAAAGGAAAAGATCTTCCTCCACATTAAAAATACCATCTAAGGGTAAACTCAAAGCTAAAAAAAGGCTATAATATTATCACTATGCCCGTGCTATGGGCCTTTTAGACTTCTTAAGTTCCAATCTGCATATCTATGGTGAAGGAATTAGTAGTGAAGAGGAGCACAAGCTAATAAAAGAAGATTTGACTGCCATGAGCATTTAAAGCAGATATATCATGACCTTGGCCTGAGTCCAAGGAACAAGATAAAGGACATAAAGAAAAAATCTACTTCAATAGATGAAGACAAGAAGAACACAAAAAGAAAATCCAGCCTTCAAAAGAGGCCAACCTTGCCCAAGATTATAACCGGGCATTCTAAAAGGCCTCCTTGAACCAAGGCCACACACTAATATCTCTAATCTTTTGTAAATCTTTATTAGACTAAGTTGGTGAAACCAAAGTCAAAAAAAGAGTTTGGTAAATCCAAACATGTCTAGACTAAGGTGGTGAAACTAAAGCCAAATGGGACCTTTGTAAATCCACACGTCTTAAGTGATTGAGGGGGAGTAGAGATTTATCAATCATCAATTAACAATGGAGTAAGCCAAGGTTCATAGGTTTTAAAGGAATCTAATATTCCATATTGGAGTTTATTTGATGTATTTTGGTGCCTATAAAGGCTTCATCAATGAATGGAGCGCACAACACTTTCAAAAATTGTGCTATTGTCTTGTGTGCTATCAAGCTCGTCTCTTTTGTATTAACCATCATTAGCTTAATCTCATGCTTAATCACTATACTTCTTCCACCCTAATATATTCCACACTCTATCTTACTATTAGTTTTCACTGGAAGGAGCTTCTACATAGGCATACCTTTAGCCCCATGCTCATTCATGACACTTGCAATATATACATGGGCTCTGCATGTAATAGACACATAAGCACCACTCTTTCAAGAACTTGCATTAAGCCTCATTGCCAACAGTCATCCCCACGTACAACTTTGGTTGGGAGGACCATAGCGGTGGGTGCAAGGTTGGCCCATGGTATGAGCCATCGCCTAGATCCTCCCTAGATCAATAGGGACATCCTTTGGCCTTGTATTCTACCACAACAACTCTTGGTCCACCTTGTCTCTATCGCGTTGCTAATGCCAAATCCCTCAGCCACCTAGCTCCATTGCAGATAGCTAGTACAAAGCTAACTGATCTGCCTCATCTTGACTCCCTAAGAAAAGGAATGTTGACGAGTAAATGTCAAATAAAGCAAGAAAGTGTGTCAAAGAAAGAAGTTGAGTTGGAAAAGTCTTCGTATTGGAGGAGTGCTGCACACACATGGGCACACCTTTAGTCCATAACCTGTGCACGTCACCTGCATATTTCACTACATAAGCATCACACTTTTTTTCACAGCTTGTATCTCATGGTTTGTATGCACACATGCACCTGCAAAACTAACCTCGTCAATGTCAACCCTCTAGGTATATCTCTAGAAGGGGAACCATGGCGACGGGGGCACATGCTTAGCCCCTGGTACGATATATTACCTAGAGAACCCTTGACCTTTTGTAGGTACCTCCCCAATGCTTTAATGCATGTAACCTCTTATCCAACTCTCCTTCCACACTTCACACTTGTCCTGCTCTGACATATTCATCATGTAGAAAGCCTAATCTCTAAGCATTACACTATAAGATCCATGGATACTCAGATATTGCTTCTAGCCACTACCTATTTTTAAAGGGTCCACACTTCTTGGAGACCTCGCATGAAGGACCTCTACATCTTACCTATCACCTTTGCTGGGTGCTAAACCGAACTACTGGCTATGCAGATCGGTCCCGAACCATACCACTTGACCTCGCCTGCCCACTTCATGGTGGATTGGGGCTCCAAACCAGATCACTAATGCCCTACATCCAACTGTGGATTAGTCCAAAACCATACCAAATTGATCCCGAACCATACTAGTTGTTGTGCGAATTAGTCCCATACCACTTAACCTTGCCCATGCCTACTTCATGGCATCTCCTTGTGACCATCCACACCTTTTCACTGTGGTAGCAAGTTTTGGGGTGACGCAAGGACATGGTCGCCATTAGGAAGGGGGATATGTTAACTACTCCATAGGTTAACATGGTTTCACCCGCCTACTGGCTCAAACGAGCACTTATTCTTGATGATGTTGGAAGATATAAAATTGCCTTACCTTGTGCTTAATGTCAAAAAGGGAAAGTCCACGGACTCTGTGTGCATACTTGATCGACCTAGTGTGAAAACTAGTCACTTGTATATAAGTCATTTTTGACAATGAGTAATACACAATCATTCCCTTGTAATGTACATCCCCTCCTTCTCTACTTTTGCTTGCTTGCGTTGTATTGAATCTTGCATGCTTGATGGATGCTTGCTAGATAGGATTGTTTTTGTGTTTTTTTCTTGCATTAGCGTCCTCTTCTTCCCTCACCTTTTGTGAGAGAGAACTATCACAAAGGACTATCTCTATTTGCCTCCATGGAGGCAAAGAGATCTCTCCCTTCACCCCATCGACAAGGAGTATTCCAGAGCAAGGACGTGATGGACGAGCTAGTGCACCCACATTCGGAAGTTGTAATTACAGCTCTAAGGCAAGGCTCAATGGCACATGCTCTATCAAGAAGGCTAAGGTAAGCTCTTGACTTAAACAACCTCGTGTGGCATTAAGTGAATTTTTGACCCAAAAGGGCCCTCTAAGAAGAGCCATGGGTGAACCTTATATACCTTACTTCAAAACCCCTGTATGTGACATACCGTTTGAAAGCCCTTGAAAAGTAGATTCTAAATCTACTACATCAGACAAGTTTGGAGTTGATATGCTCAAGTTATGCCTTTCCCACTAAAGGTAGATTCCAACAATTATGACATCCATGTTAAATCTAACATGGATGTCACAATCGTTGGAATCTACCTTTTAGTGGGGAAGACATAACTTGAGCATATCAACTCCAAATTTTACAAATTTGTCGGAGGTAGTAGATTTAGCTACATGGATATCACAATCGTTGGAATCTACCTTTTAGTGGGAAAGGCATAACTTGAACATATCAACTCCAAATTTGTCACTCACAGGTGGTAGATTTAGAATCTACTTTTCAAGGGCTTTCTAATGGTATGTCACATGCATGGGTTTTGACATAAGGTTCACCCACGACCCCTTTTTTCTAGCAAAGTGATGACATGGTTCTTCTTAGAGGGCCCTGCTTGAGTTTAAATTTTGCCTGATGCAAAGCATATCAGCCTCTTTTTTGGTGTGTCTGCTCCTCCTCTATGGTATGGCATAGAAGTTGACTCTATAGGCGAATAAGGACACTCTTACACCCCTCGTGCATGCTGAATAATGCAAGCCCCTACATCATTAATCAATCAACTATCCTATTAACTATCTTTGCATGCTTTGTAACCTCTTTGTAATAACCATGGCGCTTGGTTTTTTAATACCCTACATCTCGAGATCCTTTCATACCACAAGAGGTGCCACCCTTTCAAATGGTGGCCACCAATAAACTAGCCACAAGAAGGTAAAAGCCTCACAACTAAGAACTAAGATGCTTAGTCGGTTTTGCATTGTTAAGCTTGATAAGAAGTCTAAGAAGAACCTGCTAGTGTTATTGTATGATCTTGCTTGTGAGGAAGGTGGAGAGAGAGAACATTTTGTTAAGGATATTTAAAGGGTAGATGTGGTAATAGTGACCATGTGAACCCCTACGGAGGTACTCAAGTTGACTATAGCTAGTTTGTATGAGAAGAGAGATGGTAATATATCCCCAAAGAAATAAATAAATTTCGGAGGTAAGAACGGGATGCAAGGATAGTCCTTAGAAATTTGATTTAGGAGGGGATGCAAGGATAGTCCTAAGAAGCAATGAAAGTGCGGCACGTGGACAAAGGAGGTATGATCGCTATCTTCATTCATGTCACTCGATGCACCCTCCTATTCTATTCTACTCCAAACCACGAAACCCTCTTCTCACTGGGCTGTCTTCCAAGGCCTGAGCCCTAGTCAGAGCCATGGGGAAGCTCAGCAAACTGTGGAGGCTGCAACCGCCTGTGTAGGCGTGTCCACGAGTTGGGCGATTACGGTATGCTGATAAACTTTCAACTTTGCCCATGGTTTTACGTCCACTGTAGTGCGCACAGAATAACAGACACTTGTGCATGTCACGCTACCCAGTCGTTCCCATGTCTTGATGATATGCACCATTCAGGGTCACAGTGGAAAGCACACAAGATGCTCTGTGTGCCCTACGCGGGCTCTGAAAGCTTAGCAAGCGACTCCTGCAACCGCTTCTACACCCGGTTCGATGTGTCAGGCCTTGCCAGCCCGCCTACCACCAAATTTGATCTGGGCGGTACTCGCCGATTGGCGTCAAAGAAACAGTGCAACCAGAGCCCCAATGCACCACTCTGCCTTCGACAAGAAAGCAATGTCAACGGCAATGGTAATGGCAGCTCCCCTTCTTCTGTTGCAGGCATGTGGCATCGCGGTGCCAAAGCCCAGGCTTGGTCCAGAAGCCCCGGATTGATCTTGGAACCCTTTAACAGGTCATCTGAGCAAACACTAGATGTGCATAAGCCATCCCAGAAAACTCTGGATGTGATTAAGCAATCTCAGAAGACCCAAAAAGTTTATTTTACCGAAAGCAAGCCATCTGAGCAGACACTTGAAGGTCAGTTCACTGGGATTAAGTCATCTGGGAAGACCCTTGAACCTCACTTCACTGGGATTAAGCCATCTGAGCAGAGAGCCGAACACCCCTCAGAAGCTACATTCAATGTTACTAAACCATCTGAGGAAACCCAAGCAGCTCCCATTACCAATACCAATTTAGTCCAGAAAACTCAAATTGATGCTCTCACTTTGTCTGGGTTTCAGCTATCCAAGACTACCCTAGAGGGGCAATGCCCTAGGATTGAGCCAAGCCAGCAAACCCTGGACCAGCAATCTACTGAGATCAATGCATCTGCACAGAATGTGGAGCCTCATGGTACTGGGATTGTGCCATCTGTGAAAATCTTAGAGGCTGAATATACTGGTAACCACAAATGCGAGGAGACATGGGTCAAGCCATCTCAGAGAACCCGAAAAGGACATTCAAATGGGATCAGGGTTTCTGACCTGACCTTGGATGTTGGCCTACAGGTGATCAAACCTGTGATCAATGGCTCTCATTTTCATATTAAGAGGAACGGTGCTCAGCATGAGGATATGGAAGATCAAGTGCTCGGGAATGGGTATGTGGTAAATGTCTGTCAATCTTACAGGCAGATGCATGATGCCACTCAGCATTCTCACATGGAAGATCAAGTGCCAGGGAACATGCATCTGGCCAATGGCTCTCATTCTTACAGGATGAGAGATGGTGCGACTCATCTTCACATGGAAGGTCAAGTTCTTGAAAGGAAGTATGTGATTAATGGCTCTCACTCGCAGAAGCAGAGGCATGTAGCTCAGCATCCAGAAGTGGAAGAGCAAGTGCTGGAAGTCCTGAATCCAACTATGGAGGAGACAAGACAACCTGAAGAACCCATTGCTGTTTCTAGTGTATCCCAGCCCACCAACAAGATAGCTGCAATCCGAATGCCCGCCTATCGCACACCATTTTTACGATCCTCTCTAAGGGTCAGTGAAAGCATACTCTACTTAGAAAGTTTAGGGGCAGATTGCAGCAGGCTAATCAGGGAAGATCCTACAGTGGTGGCCTGTGATGCTAAAAGATTAAGGGAATTGGTTTGTGCCTTAGAACACTATGGTCTGAAGTGGAATGACCTTGGCAGGATTTTCAACCTGTGCCCCAAAATACTTCATCTGAGCCCAGAGAGTGATCTCAAACTTGTCACTAGCTTTCTCTTTGATGAAGTTGGCCTTTCACCAAAAGACTTTGCTAAAGTGATAAGGCGGTGCCCACGGTTGCTAGCCTGTCAAGTGCATGAGCAGTTATGGCCGACCTTGAGGTTTCTACGCTCTCTAGGTTTCTCAAAGATGGGTCATGTTGTCTCCAACAATGCTACTCTTCTGTCTTTTAGTGTTGAGAATAAACTTGTTCCCAAGTTGAGGTACTTGGAGAGCTTGGGGTTCACCTTCAGAGAAGCTGTTTCTATGGTGGTCCGGTTTCCTGCCATCTTCAACTACAGTTCAAAGGAGAACCTTCAACCAAAGTATGATTATTTGGTGCATGAGATGGTTGGGAAGAATAAGGACCTGTTAGCCTTTCCACAGTATTTTGGGTACAGTCTGGAGAAGAGGATAAGGCCCCGGCATCAGTGTATCGTTAAGCAGGATGTCTCCTTGTCTATACAAGCCATGTTGAAGCTGTCTGAGGCTGAATTCAATGCCAAGTTTCAGTGTGTCAGTAGGCTGGATCATCTTTCCAAGGATGCTTTTGTGCCTCAGGAGTCAAGTGATACCAGGTTCCATGACTGTGCTCTGGAGTCTTTGAAGTTTGTGAGCTTCAACTGTCCTGGAACACCAGTCCTAGTTGGTGCTCAGAGGTGTTAAGAAAGCTTCTGTAACATCTATTTTAGGAGAGTACATGTGACTCTGCCATTGTGTAGTTTGTACATATCATTGTAATGCAAAAAACTGTGTGATTTCTTCACAAGCATGTGACTTGCATTGTTGGCTCAAGGCTTTGTTAAAAACTTATGCCCTTGCAAATTGAAGAATCGATTCTTGCCATCTTGACTTGTCATTGACAGTGACTGAAGGCCCAAACTTGATGTTTGAGATGATGTTCCAAAGCTGTCAAAAACACACGTTTGTGTGCTCACAGGCCCATACACATTGGATGCCCTGATATCAGTGTATTTGATCAGCAGGATGTCTCCTTGGCTATACCAGCCTTTTTGAAGCTGTTGGAGGCTGAATTCTAAGTCAAGTTTCAATATACATATATATCGGTGGGCCGGATTGTCTTCCACAAGGATTGTTTTATTTTGCAGGAACGAAGTTAGTGAACTCCAACCATCCTGGAATGCCAATTCCAGTTGGGGCTCAGAGGCGTCAAAATAAAGCTGCTGTAACATTCATTATTGAGGAGAGTACATGCAACTCATTATAACGTGAAAAGCTGTTTCTTTCCAAAGCATGTGATGCCCAGTATTGGCTGAGGCTAGCTTTTTAATAGCTTTGATGGGTGTTTCCTTGTGGTTTGGCATTCTTCTACTTGCACCAGTATATTGCAATCAAGGTTGTAACATTCACTGTTGACTAAGACACAGATCGATTTTTTTCAGATGACACATTACACCGACCTTAGTAGACCTGGCATAGGTTTAATTGCATTGGGTTGGTGCCACCTTGTGCAGCAGCAGCTGTTTGTGTGGAATCCCGCTGTTGCAGTCACGAGTAAGCACCATTACAGTAGTCGGCCGACATATGGCCAGGATGAAACCGGGCATTCATGCGCTTAAACTGCAGCTACATTCCATATTCAGTCCCCCGTGTTACTATGGCTCAAGTATTCGTGGTGCAGAAGCTTGTTTTGGATTTCACATGAGGAAGATTTCAATGATGGACTAAAAGGGATGCTTAACTTGCTGATTTGGAAGAGAGAGAGAGAGAATAGAGAGCTTTATACAGTACACGGTACTGGGTCGTCCCAACTAATGGTGCATGTGCTGGGTAGCTTTGAGAGCCAAGAGGATTGTCATTAACTTTGTTCCCTACAAGGCGATTGTAGGGAGTGCTCTCACCTTTGCTCTTTCTTGGTTTTAGTCCAATCATTGGCTCTTTGGTCTCGTCTTCAATGGGAACTCCTTGGGAATTGCTAACATGGATACTTTTGTAGCACTTTTATCATCTTCCTTCATATGGGTGCTGGAGTGGAGACAAAGGTAGCAATACCACACACAGGCAATAAGCAAGGAGAGATGGAGAGAAGCATAACACTCAAAGTTGATTGATGAGATGGCAACTTTACATGTACACACATTTTTAGCCATAGAGATAAAGAGCATGTAAAAACCTCTGACTTTGCTTTCAATGGTTATATACCCAGGTGTGCCTAAAGAGGTCAACAATAAAAGTCACAAAGTAGAGACATCCCATGATTGATGGTGTCCTCGTAGAACCACCTACATCAGTATGTATAAGCTGTACTCTTGGGATAGTCTTTACTAATCCATCTTTCGAGAATGAAGAGCCACCATGATTATAATCATGATAATTGCATAAGACAAACTAGATAAGATGAAGATTAATGCTAATCATATCATTAACTAAATGGACAGCCTAATGACACAAGAGATGGTATAATGGAGGTTGTGTATCCTTGCATTAGATGAGAACCTCTTATATAGGCTAGAGTATGATGGATTAGGGTGTGATTAACTCCTAACCAAAATCCTAATAATATCTTGAAGAGAGCACCTAAAACCCTTGATTGGTGTGTAAGAGAGATCTCCTCCCACTTGCTCTAGGCTCCTAGCACATGCTCATAAGATTCTACTAGATACTCTAAACCATAGTCTACTAAGGTTAAGGTGACCTCTGAACCATATGCTCGTAAGATTCTTCTAGAAGATACTCTAAGCCATAGTCTACTAAGGTTAAGGTGACCTTTGGACCATATGCCCTTATCACCAATGTCACATGGATAGATTGGTGTATTGTTTTCAACACCGTCCCTCAACAAAATATCCATGGCTACTAAGATGACGATGCTAGCTCTAGTTATTGTTTACAACTCTGGTTATGATGACTATCCAAGTGCTTGTAGGTCTTACTTATGGTGGTTTACAATGCCAGAAGTTGATGATGACAGATGCTAGGATTCTAGTTATGTTTACATTTCGCTTAGGATAGAAAGTGACTATAGGTAGGCAGGCCCTAGATGGTCTAAAAGGCTTCTTCGATAGTCTTCTTGATCCTAGCTAGCTGTGTGAGAATACTTTTCATGTAATTCAGATGAGTCGGGAGTGACTCTCCTGAATTCAATTTAGCTCAAAAAATTTAATTAGGAGACTGATTTTAGAGTTCGTGTCTAAGGTGTTCCAAGTCTCATTGGATGAGTCCTTTCTATCTATGTGATGGATATAAGTATCACTTAGTCCCAAGGCTACGACTGCCAAAGCCTTCTCATCCTTGCCAATCCATAAAGTTTTTTCGTCCTTGGTGTTTGGTATTTTTTCCTTCCCATTTGCTACACCCCATAGCCCTTTTCTCATGAGAGTAAACTTAATCTTCGTCTACCATGTATGAAACCTCATGTATGAAACCTGTACCCTTCAAACTTATCTACTTTACTTGTACTAGCCATTATGTTGGGTAGGTCTTACCTCTTGGCATTGGAAGCCAAAGGGCAGTGTCGAAACCCTTACATTGATTTGAGATGCAAAGCTAGAAACTAAAGACCCCCATCCATCACCATCGGGATGCATGTTAGAAGACAAAAACTCTGAAAAACCCTGACTTTTTGTAAGATGATAGAACCATGGTTTTTTTATCTATGGGGTTTGTTGTTTTTAACTTCTTCTCTTTCTTCTTTGGCTTCAAATGTTTTACATTGGAGGATTCATGTGATGAGGACATGGTTAACAAGGTTAATCAAAGAATAATCCTTCAATGATAGTGGTTTAGTGAAAAAATTCGTTGTTTTGGGACAGCCAATATGCAGAATATTGGTGGATAAAATTGATGTGCTTCCACAAACCATGAGGCCAAGGGGTTAAACCATAGGCATTAGCAATGCATAAGAAAGAGTGTTAGCCATAAAAATATGGATTAGTTATAATAAATAGAGATTAATCTCTACTTAAGTGAAGAAGCTTTTGGAAGGTGCATAGAGCCAGGCCGCCTTCTACACTTGATCTTTTGAAATTTTGAGACCACCACTCGCTTTCGCAACGGTTGAAACCCCCGAGGGTGAGTGGATTTATGCAATGCCGGCCTGAGATTGTTGAATTTCTCCTTTTTTCCAAAAATTTTGATACTGGTTTCACTACAGTTTTCTGGCGGTCGCGAGCTCGATTGTAACCATTGAAGGCTTCTGCCTCTTCACCTCTGAGTTGGGAAGAAGCCTGAAGAGGCAGTGTGGGCTTTGGTTGAGAGAGTGGAATGGATTATACCCTCCACTAGCAAGTGGCTATGGAGGTGATTTCCACAACAATGTTTCCATGGCTAAATTAGAGAAGACTAATCCTAGTTTGGAAGAAGGTGATTAGGAGTAGCTATTGTAAGATTAGGAGGATAACCTACCTCTTGATACCATGTTGGAATTAGGGTGGATGGAGAGACACCATGATTATAACATGATAATTGCATAAGAAAAACTAGATAAGATGAAGATTAATGCTAATCACATCATCAGCTAAATGAGATGGGATAATGGAGGTTGTGTACCCTTTCGTTAGATGAGAGCCTCTTATATAGGCTGGAGTACAATGGATTATGATGTGATTAACCCCTAAGCAAAACCCTAATAATATCTTGAAGGGAGTGTGAGGGCAAAAGCACCAAATGTACGAGAGATCAGAGCAAAACAACACAGCATGAACTAGGTGAGTGCGTCTATATATAATGGTGAGTGAACATATGTACAAGAGCCCTTTGATGTGAGGTGACTCTAAGTAGAAGAAGACCATTACAGAAGCAAAGATGATGTCGGAGCTGAAGCACAGTTAGTGATGAAGGCTCGTGTCGATGTGAGGCAAAGGCACTCCATAAGGTGGCTGGTGTGTCGAAGGCTTGCATCGGTGGATGCAAAGGTACTCCGAGGTGGTATTGAGCAGCGGCGGCGGAAGGGATGCAGACTTTGGTGACAAGGGTGCTATGGTACCTGAGTGATGATGAAGATCAGAGAGGGCTGTTGTCCTGAGTGGTGCAAGATCTGGTGACAAGGGTACTGCAATACTTGAGTGGTGATGAAGAGCGCTGCCGTTCCTGAGTGGTGCAAGCTCTGGTGACAAGGGTGCTGCAATACCTGAGGGGTGGTAAGAAGCAGAGAGGGCTGTCATCCCGAGTGGTGGTGGTGCAAGCTTTGGTGACAAGGGTGTTGTAATACCTGAGTGATGGTGAGGAGCAGAGAGGGCTGTCGTCCCAAGTGATGTACTGATGATAAAACACTGAGGTGCTATACTGTGTAGTAGAGAGGGCTGCTATGTCATGAACTGAAGATAAAAACATTGAGGTGCTGTGTAGTAGAGTTGAGGATAAAAATGCTGATGTACTCTCTGCTGTAGAATAGCAGACAGTGGGTTGTTGTCCCAAAAGTGTGGCGGCCTAATATAAAATGCCGATGTACTAACCTCTAGAGCAGAGAGTGGATTGTTGTCCCAAGGTGTGGCTAGATGTAAAACGTTGATGTGCTGACCTGAAGAGCCAATGATGAAGAAGCAGATGATGGGCAATCCCTGACGGTAGCAACAACATCAGAAGTGGTATCGAATTTGTCTATGAAGTGGTACAACTAGTGAAGTGATGAGGCAAAACTATATATAGTATGTGGGGTTGCTGGTCAGCTAGGCTAAAGGATGCCAGCCAAAAGAGAGAAAATCTAATAAATTGAGAAAAGTCGATAAAATCCTCTTTTTAGGGCTGGACAAAATCCCATTTTGAGACACCCCCTCTCAGGCCAAAAAGGGGACCATGAGAGAAGACGGAGGATCCCAAGTTCCCACACTTACACACTGGCAAAAGGAATGTATCCCCCTTTGGAAATGAAGTTTGATAAAGTAAGAGAGGGAGATTATGATGGCAAAGGTGGTGAAGATGAGGTGATGTACATGGGTTGATCGTCTCCCAAAGTAAGATCTTGAATGGGGATCTCCTCTGAGTAAGAAGTCCCATTCCATGTGTGGTCCAGATCAGAGTTTGGAGAATCAACTTCTGGTGAGAAGAATTGGTCCTCTGGGAGTGCGAGTAGACATGCTGTGTGCTCTCGAGGTCTTCAATCCCTTTGCTCATGATAGCTCTGATACCATGTGATTGCAAAAGGACGAAAGGACCAGATGTACGAGAGATCAGAGGAGCAAAACAACACAACATGAAATAGGTGAGTGAGTCTATATATAATGGTGAGTGAACATATGTACAAGAGCCCTCTAATGTGGGGTGACTATGAGTAGAAGAAGACCAGTGCAGAAGCAAAGACGATGTCGGAGCTGAAGCACGGTCGGTGATGAAGGCTCGTGTCAATGTGAGGCAAAGGCACTTCGTGAGGTGGTCGGTATCGAAGGCTCGCGTCGGTGGATGCAGAGGCACTCCGAGGTGGTAGTGAGAAGCCGAAGGGATGTAGACTCTAGTCACAAGGCTGTTCGGTACCTGAGTGACGATGAAGAGTAGAGAGGGCTGCTGTCCCGAGTGGTGCAAGCTCTAGTGACAAGGGTGCTGCAATAGTGGTGATGAATAGCAGAGAGGGCTGCCGTCCCGAGTGGTGCAAGCTCTGGTGGACAAGGGTGCTGCAATACCTAAGGGGTGGCGAGGAGCAGAGAGGGCTGTCGTTCCCGAGTTGTGGTGGTGCAAGCTCTGGTGACAAGGGTGCTGCAATACCTGAGTGATGGTGAGGAGCAGAGAGGGCTACTATCCCAAGTGGTGTACTAATGATAAAATGTTGAGGTGCTGTACTGTGTAGCAGAGAAGAGGGATGATGTCTAGTGAATTGAAGATAAAAACGCTGAGGTGATGTGTGTAGCAGAGAGGGCTACTGTCCCATAAGATGAGGATAATAAATGCTGATGTACTCTATTGTAGCAGAGAGTGGGCTACTATCCCAAAAGTGTGGCCTGATATAAAACACTGATGTACTGACCTGTAGGCAGAGAGTGGGTTGTTGTCCCAAGGTGTGGCCAGATGTAAAACACTGATGTGCTGACCTGAAGAGCTGATGATGATGAAGTAGATGATGTGCAATCCTCAACAGAATCAACAACAGCAGAAGTGGTACCAAATATGTCTATGAAGTGGTACAAAACTAGTGAAGTGATGAGACAAACCACTCTATGATGGAGGCCTAGCCTTTGATTGCATGCAAACTATTGCTATATGCAAAACCTATACAAGAAACCCTAATGCACATGCATAAAGTTGGTTACAGATGCAAACATGCAAACCCTAATTTGGCTACAAATGAAAAGAAAAAAAACCCTAATTTGTTGCATGCTTCCTACAAAAACTAATGCAAAAATGGTGTGCCTAGGAAAAACCTAGAATAATACCAATGTTACATGAGGTGTACAGAAGCTTTATATTGATGCTTAGAGAGAGAGAGAGAGAGAGAGAGAGAGAGAGAGAGAGAGAGAGAGAGAGAGAGAGAGAGATTTGCATGTCATGGGAATCTCTAGTTGCACCTATAGGATGCCAGTAAACATATTTATAAAATGTCCAAAATATGTCATGCAACTAGTATGTCGATCACTAATGCGATTATATACTTAAAATAAAGGCACACAATTTATCCACTTAAAACCATAGGTACACTTCATTAGTTGACACCACATTGGGACCAAAATGCCCCTCTCCCCCCCCTTCCCTTCCTATATTTATGTCATATTACCAAGGAGGTTACAAGCTTTCGGGGTGCTTCATGAGTCTAGTACCAAGTTATCTAGAATATAATCTAATATCTTAAAATATATTTGCAAATCCATAGATGCCTATAGATCCAAAGAATTCCATCAAGGATGGAAGGTTTCCACATGGGTGTCTTGTAAACTCACCTTTAATGTCCAACAATATAGCCATGATAACATTACGTAAAGTTTACACCAAAAAAGAGTGGTCTATGAGCTTTCTTTCTCTTCCACATAGATATGAGAGGCAAAATATAATATTAAGATATTGACTCTTTCCCTGTTTTGTACACTCTTTGGGACTACGTTTTACTAATATTACATTAGATTCTTGTTATTGTGTACCCTAACCAAGTCTGGGGTAAAATCTACCTTGTGATTCGTATACTTTGATTGCAAGGTTTATTTCCAATAATCCAATGTTTTGAATTATTATTAACTTCGTGTAGTATGAATTTCTAGTTTTCCTCCTTTCTCTGTGGGTAGGTCTCCCTCTTTTCCATCCATTCTTACATTAATGGAGATAGATGTTCCCATTTACGATAGAGGTTAGGGGGAGAAAAAATAATTAAAGATAAGAGTGTGTTGGTTTTCTATTTCCACAAAGCTAGAACTAGAATACCATCTTACTCTTCATTGATCTTCACTATAAATTCAGAGAAGAACAAAGCAATAGAGGTTAGTATCTATATTTTTTTAAATCTTATAGATTTGAATGTTATGTTTATTTGAAGGATTTAATAAAATATTTTGTTTAATAATATGTAATATTAATGCTTTTATCAATGTTTTTAGGTAAAAAATATATTTTTAAAGTTCAATGGTTTTGATTATTGTACCTGATTTTGAGTTAATGTTGTTACAGAATTACTTATGTATATTGATGATTTTAATGGAGTTACAAGATACAAAAACTAAGAAAAGAAACATTCACCTTCAACTCGATACTGTGTATGCACTTATATATAAGAGGACATAGGTTGCCTTGATGTAACAATAAATAGTGCAAGAGAATAGAGATGCATGGAAAAAGCATGTGGATTTATGGGTAGAGGGATCAATATATCCTATTGATCCTCTATCAAACGGCCTCCTCTATTTTCAAGATTAACCTCCTTTACCAAATAGTCATGTAGGTCTCTTAGGTTATACAAGAAGGCTTTCCAACCAAGCATATTATGTTTACAAATTAGCCTTGGTAAAAGACCCATCAAAGGGTTATTTTGGAACACGATACAAAGGCTTGTATAAGCTGGACAGCTATGACAAGCGCACTTATGATGTAAATACAGTGGTTGCCCACACTTCTGCTATGCATGATGCAGAGCTATGGCATGCTCATGAGATGCTCTTGCAAGAACATCTCTTAAAATAACAGAAAATGCTCGCAAAAGAAAAAATTCAGCGAGCGTACAAGAGACGAAGGGAAACTAAACATTGAGCCATCACGACTCAAGGTGGGACTCACTACAGCTAAAGGCCATGCAACAAGCATTGCATTAATAGATTCGGGAACAAGTCATAACTTGATCTCCTATGAAACCTGGGTAGCATTAGATAAACCACACCTTGAACCCACTAATGCGCAAGTTCGTAGTATTCACTTGCTAACCACAAAAGCCGAGGGATATTTTAATGTTAATATTTCCATCAAGAAAAATTCCTTGGTCGGGAAGGTGTTTGTCATGCCGCAGGTTCCATGGACCTTCATCTGATTAAACCAGATAGAAGGAAAACAATTACAGACTTAACTTGAAAAAATCAATGCTTTTTTCTTAATTGAATCAGGCACAGCCGTTGATCTATTCATTTGAGAAGTCTTCAGGCTTTTATTTAACTACTCGAGTTCTAAGTGTATTCCTATTAATCAATTTTATTATTAAAACTCTAACCCCATCCGGCCTATGGGTTTAGCCACCGCCCAACCACTGGAATTGGTAGAACCAGACAAGTACTCACCCACCCATAATTGAATGCCTTTCTTAACTTTTGCTTTAGAATACAGAAACGCACACACTCCTCTTTAAACTTTAACTTATAAAACAATCCATTAACAAACAATTATTGGTTACAAATGTCATAACTCAAAATTTCCATCCAATCCTTGTTTCTCAACAAAAATAGTGTCACTCTGGACTCTCCGTTGAGACCAGCTGGTCAGCAAGATCCAGTAACAGATTACAATAAACATTGGTCCATCGTACAATATCTTCCTCGACATACGCATGGGTGTCCTCGGCACCGCGAGCCCGTGCATCGCCGCCTGGTCGTCTCATCAGAACCCTCCAGGATCCTCCTTAGGTGTCCTGGCACTTCACTTAGGGACTCCTTCGTCGACCGTCGTCCATCGTACCGGAAGCACACCATTTTAACCGTACTGAGGCCGCGTGAGCTATCCTTTAAACACTCCATGCCAGCTGTTGCAACCGAACTTCCCTTAGAAAAACACATATACCAAATGCTCTCTCCACCATTCTGGCGCCATTCTGGCGTAAGACAGTTCTTTAAGAAAACAAGGCTTCTATGCAAGTTTTCAGTTTTGATTTTCTTTTGAATACAATGAGTATATCTTAAATCCGCGTCCCCAAAACTTCTTGATCGTAGGTCTGAATTCCAAAACAGAATTCCTTGAATTCTGTAACCTTGATCCTCAGATTTGAAGGGTCTCAACCTAGTTTCAGATTTGGTGGGAGATTTGAGTGAATTTTCCTGAACTGGTCACATTGTCTTTTCTTGAAACTGACGAAAGAGTTTGGTCTTGGTCATAGTCTGATTCAGGTTTCGAGTATGCTAAGGTTCTTCCTTAGGTTTTGAGTCTGATAAGGTTCTTCCTGAACTATCTTTCTCAAAAAGGGGTGAAATTTCAATTACTATTTTACTGAATTTCATTCATTGAATATTCACTTAACTAATTTCTAAACTAATCACGAATTCTGATGAGGAATAAATTAATCATTTATTGAAAATTCTGACTTTGATAGATTTTTTGAATTTTCTCATTACAATCCGAGTGAATATAAATGATAGAAATTTCTCTCTTAGAGTATTTACTTGTTTATTTATCAAATACTCGTAGAAATTAAACATAGAATTAAAGAGAACTCTAATATTGATATAAAAATTCATTATGCATCTATTTATGCATAAAATCCAACTTCAATGGAAATAACACCTTTATATAAAAGAAAATCCTTTTATACATCTATTTATGCATAAAATATATTTAATAAGAATAACACTTTTAAAATAAAAAAAAGAATTTCTGTTATGCATCCTTCCATGCATAGAAATTGAATTTAATGAAAATAACACTTTCATAATAAAAAATATCCAATATGCATCTTTCTATGCATAGAAATTGAATCTAATGAAAATAACACTTTATAATAAAACTTTTTATCCAATATGCATCTTTCTATGCATAGAAATTGAATCTAATGAAAATAACACTTTTATAATTAAAAAAATCCAATATGCATCTTTCTATGCATAGAAATTGAATCTAATAAATAAAACACTTTTATAAGAAAAAAATATCCAATATGTATCTTTCTATGCATAGAAATTGAATCTAATGAAAATAACACTTTTATATTAAAAAATATCCAATATACATCTTTTTATGCATAGAAATTGAATCTAATACTTTTATATAAAAGAAAAATCCTTTTATGCATAAAATAGGAATAACACTTTTAAAATAAAAAGAATTTCTTTTAGAATGCACAAACGGTGGGGATTATTCTTTTTGAATAACATAAAGATAAATTTTATTTCCACAAAATCTAAGAAAATTTTGCCATAACCTCCTTTTTATGTCTGACCATTTCTCAATTTTTACATTCTAAATTTACTTTAAAATTTATTCCAAGATGAAATAAAGCACTCTAATCTAATCAATTTTCACTTCTAAAGAGTAATCAATAGGAAAAGTTTAACTTAATTTATTTGTTTCTCATTTTAGGATAAAGAAAGGTTGAAATTCTTAATGAAGAGAAGGGGGATTCCTTTTCGTCAAGGCTTAGCATCCATATTCAAATTAAAAAGCAAAGAATCCAAAAAACCATAGATTAGAATTAAAAAAAAGTAGAATTATTAACTTACATGGAGTTTTGTGAGCTTTCCTTTGGCTTGAGGGATTTAGGGTTCTACTCTTGTTTGGATCAAGAGTGGCCACCAATTCTTTGTAGAGGAATTAGTCAAAAACAAGTGAATTATCAAGTGAATTCAATGTTTTTGGCTCTAGGGAGGAGTAGAGTAACAGTGCATAAACACTATTAAGCTTTTACAAAGGGGGAGGCTTCTATTTATAGAAAAAAGTGAGCCTCTAACCAAGAAAACTGATTCTAGAATTTTCCGGATCAGTTTGGTCAATTTTTGACCATTTTTGGGTCAGTTCAGCTTACTTTTTGGAACTAGACTTGAATTAGGAGACAGCAGAGATAAAATATCTCATTTTTTGAGAGTTTAAAACTCCTCCACACATGTGAAATAGGCGCCTCCTTCATGAGGGGGGAATCCCCACTCTGAGGAGGTGTCGAAATTCATTTTTTTAGTATTTCTTTTAGTCCTTAATCCACTCTTCATCTTATGTGAGTATTTACTTTTTTTAAAGGGGTTTTTCTTTATTTCTTCAATTTATCTACTCCCTACATTTGGATTAATGTGATTGGCCCCTCACAACCTTAATCTAAAATTTTCAAAAAATCTGGACCCTTAGGTTAAGGTCTTTTTAGCATATTATAATTTATTTCTAATGCACCTTAGGAAATTCTTTTTAAACTTCTATTTTGGAAAAATTTATTTTAATAAGAAAGGATATTTTTCCATCCAAAGATATCTAAAAATTGAGTTACCTCTCTCTAGAATATTTTCTCTCTCTAGGCCAAAACAGGTAGAAACAAGATCTTTTAATATTCTGAAAAGGAGATTGATTACAGGGGAAGATACTGGACATCTTGAGGGGCTGGGGAGGAATCTTACATTCTCTCCCACTTGAAAAACGCGAGATGTCCTCATCTCGCAAACTGGGGGTAATCCCGTATCAGTTCGGCTTCTTTCTCCTAGGTGGCGTCTTCAAAAGGATAGAACTTCCATTTGACTAAAAATTCTCTCAGAATTCTGTTCTTGAGAACCCCTTTTCTCGAACATCAAGGATTTCTTCAGGTTGGAGTTCCATCAGCCCTTGGGTTGAAGAAGTTAAGAGTTCATCATTAAGCACATGATTCGGGCTCGGTACATACTTCTTAAGTAGGCTGACATGAAATACATTATGTACTTTGAGATGAGGAGGTAGAAGAAGTTTATAGGCTAAGTCACCTACTTTCTTTGTAATCAAATATGGCCCACAGTATCTGGGGGATAACTTCTTGTACTTCCCAAGAGATAAAGAACTTCTTTTGGGGCATACACAAATGAAGACCATATCTGCTTCTTCAAACTTTCTGTCTGACCTCTTCTTATCTTCATACTGCTTCTGTCTATCCTGGGCACCTCTTAAATCTTTGCGGATTGACTCCATCTGCTGCTCCATGTCATCAAGCATCTGTCTAGACATCTCGACCCTAATTAATGGGTCGGACCAAGTTAATGGTGTTAGGCAGTCTTGTCCATACAGAGCTTTGAAAGGGCTCATCCCGATGCTTCGGTGATAAGAGGCATTGTAGGCGAACTCTACTAGGTGCAGATAGCTTAGCCACTTTTTGGGTTCCTTGCCATAGCATGACCGAAGTATATCTTCGATTACTTGGTTCACCCTTTCTGTTTGACCATCGGTCTCGGGGTGGTAAGCTGTGCTGAGATCCAAGAAAGTTCCTACTGCTTCAAAAAATGCAGTTCAAAATCTTGACGTGAACTTGGGATCTCGATCACTTACTATTCTCTTGGGTAGGCCATGCAATCTGAAGATTTCCTTGAGGAACAATCTGGCCACATCCACTGCAGTGTAGGTTTCTTTTACTGGAATCAGATGGGTAACTTTGGTTAGTCTATCAACTATCACGAAGATGGAGTTATAACCTGATTGCACTAAAGGTAGTCCAGTAATAAAATCCATACTGATACATTTCCACTTCATCTGGGGGATATCTAATGGATGTAACTTCCCAGGCATTTTTACTCTTTCTGCTTTGACTTTTTGACAATTGAGGCATTGACGTACATGATTAAGTACATTCCTTTTTAGTCTAGGCCAAAAGAAGTTTTTTTCACAAACATGTAGGTCTTGATGAAACCTGGATGTCGTGTAATAAGGCTATCGTGGGCTTCATTCAGAATTTGACCTTTAGTTCCCTCATCATTGGGAATGCATAACCTGCTATTATAATACATAATTCCATCATCTAGGCTGTACCCTTGAACTCGGTTTAACTCCTGAGGAGTTTTGCTTTCCTGCATAAGTACAGTAGCAATAGGGCCAAAGAATCTATCCTGCATGATCTTCTCTCTTGCCTCATTAATCAATGGATTTGACACCACTATGCTTTTGCAAGCAAGGAGGCTTTTCTACTGAGGGCATCTGCTACCACATTTTCTTTGCTTGGGCGGTACTTGATTTCAAAATCAAATTCCTGCAGGCTCTGCATCCACCTTCTTTGGCGCATGTTGAGATCCTTCTGGGTGAAGATCCACTTAAAGCTTTGATGATTTGTCATCAAAGTGAATCTTTGAGCCAGTAGGTAATGTCTCCACAACTTCAAGGCATATACTACTGAAAGTGATTTGTCATCAAAGTGAATCTTTGAGCCAGTAGATAATGTCTCCACAACTTCAAGGCATATACTACTGAAAGTAGCTCCACGTCGTGGATAGCGTAATTTCTCTCATGCGTTCTGAGTTTTCGGGATTCATAGGCTACTGCATGACCTTCCTGCATGAGTGCACCTCCTCGGGCAAAACCACTGGCATCAGTTATTACTACCTCAAAGAGTAGAGAGAAATCTGGTAGTTTCAGAATGGGATTGGTTACCAAGGCGGTCTTCATACTCACCTGGAGTATGGATGACTGAGAATTGATGATTTGGCCCTTGGTTTTCAATTGCGGCATAAATCTGGCCTCTTTCTTCTTCCACTACTTTTTCTATTGTAACCGCTCTGGCTGCTGCAGAGACTGGGGCGGAACTCTTTCTCTTTGGTTACCCCAGTTCCGGGAGGGAGTTCTGAGATTACTTTGTATAGAGGCAGATGGCTGAGTTGGATTACTCCTGGGATTGCCCTGATTTTGACGAGACGGTTGACTGATAGGAAGGGGCTAGTCCTGCATTCTAGGTCCTTGACTTCCCCGCCCTCTTGACATGGCAGGAGTTGGGCAGTCTTTAAGCTGGTGTCCAAAACCCTGATATCCAAAACATCTGTTTTCACTTCTAAGCTCCTCCCTCTGAGTCCTTGAAAAAGGTGGGACTCCTAAAAAAGTGTTCTGAGAGGGAAGGGTCTTCCTTCACTTCTGAATCTGCCAGCATCTTGATTCTGACTAGGGCCTTGCTGCCTCTTTGGGGGTGGGAAGTTTGAAGCACTTCCCGGGGTTTGGAACCTTTTAAAGCTTGAGGGTGCAGGCCTTGGCGGGACCTTGACAACAAATGCCTTGGCAAAGTCCTTTGCCATTCTGACAGCTTCCGCCATCAAAAGTGGAGAATATTTGAGGAGAAGGGCAAATGCCTGATGGTAGTCTTCAATTGTCTGGCTGTCCTGCTTCAATTCCAAGAACTCGTTCATTTTGGTTTCCAGGAAGCCCGAAAGACAGAACCTTTTCCTGAGGTATGCTTTAAGATCTGACCAGGTCTGGGTATTTCTGTCGAGATGGTTTGTCTTGCAATGGTTCCTCCATGCGACCGTGGCTGTTTCCACAATCTTTAATCTGGCGAGAGAGCCATCTTTCTCCTCTCATTGTAACCGGTTACATCAAAGTACTCTTCCATGGCCTAATCCAATTTTCCACTGTTTCTCCTAACTGTTCCCCTTCACCCTTAAATGGACCAGTGCAGGGCTTTACGAATGTCCGGATCTAACTCTTCATCATCGATGGTAAGAGGATCTCGTTGCCTAGCACGGGCCGCGCACCTCATGATTGTGACAAAATGAGATTTTTGTCAACTTAACTTTGGCATTAGATTTATGATTATTTAATTTTTGAGACTTATTTCTTAAACAATAATTATTCCATCTAAATCCTAAAAACAAGATTCACTCTGATAATTTTATAACCAAAATTCACAAAACCAGGAAAACAATTTAGAATCTTTTGCAAAACGTCATTTATTATCAAAAGTTTTTGATATATACATAGAGCATCTCGGCTCCAAAAGTCACTACCTCAATCGCATACGCATAAAAAGGCTATACTGTGATGGAGACATGCTATGATATACACGATCCATCACTGACAAGGGTGCTGTAATTCTACTTCTAGGAATAAAGTGACTCAGAAGTCTTAAAATTCGGCAAGAATTTGTAAAATTCCGGGGCGAATGATTATAGAGTTGAACATAATGAACAACTCCTAGCCTTATCAAGATCATAGCTAGAGAGATATTCTACCTGAGTCTTTGAAGCTGATTGGTATTGACGTTAACAATTAGTTTGAAACTTCTCAAGCTTGAGAGGGGTTGAGAAGTGAAATCTTTTGACAATATTAATGAAAACCATGAAATTACTTCTTACCTCTAGATTTGGCTTGCTTCTTGATCTTAGAAGGAAGCCCCCAACCAATCAATTGGTTTAGTATGTTGAGATGAAAGCTCCAAGAGTTATTGAAGAGAGAAAGAAACTCCAAGTTCTCCAAAAGTAGAGAATTTTTAAGGGATAATAGAAGATATCATTATTTTAATGTAATACTGGCATGAGATAGCTCACAGATTTTTTTACAAAAGACTAAGGATCTATTTATAGGTGAGGGAGGCCACTAACCAAGTCCAACTAGGTTGTAGAATTTTCCAGGTTCAGTTTGACTCAATTTGGACAAGATTTGGACCAGTTTGGCTCCCTTTTTTATTTGGTTTGATCCAAGAGAGAGGAGAGATAAAAATATCACAATTGTTTTGAATTAAAAAATCATCCACATGTGTGAATTAGGTGCCGACCTCAAGAGTCTCCCCCTCCTTACCAAGGTGTCAAAAATTCATCATTTCTCCAAAATATCTCATTTTTTAAGTAATATTTCTTAATTTTTGACTAATAAACCTTGTACTCAGTCAACTCTTCATCTTATGTCACGTATTTACTCATTTTTGGGTATTTTCTTTTATTCTTTGGATTTATCTCATCCCAACACTTGGATTAATTCTATTGGTGCATAGAAACCTTAATTGGACCATAATCCATTTTTTTTGAAAATCTAGACCCTTATTCTAAGGTCCTTTATATCATTTTTAATTGATTCCTACATTAGGACCTCAATGGAAGGCTTCTTGGGCCCTTTTATTTGGCAGTTTAAGGGAGTCAAACCTTTTCTCTTAAGAAGAAACGTTTTCTATTTAGAAGCTTCAAAACGGCTACTTTATTCAATAACGGTCCATCAAATCAAAAATTTCATCTGAACATTCCTCCACGAGAATTTCAGTTATGCAGGTTCTCAATTTGTCATCCCTTAATTAGATTCACTAGGTCAAAGATTAATAGCAGCAATCTGTCAGCACAATCCACTAATCTTAGAGTGATTTACTAAAGTCATAATCGTCATCCCAGTTACTAACATCATCCCTGGGATTCGTCCCATTTATCCTCATTGTGGCTTTGTTCAACTTATCTTATCCCAGAATTCAGAATTCATAATCTTTCAATCAAAATCCAAATCAACTCATCAATTCTCAACCAGAATTCTAAAATCATATCAACCAGCATTCGAATTCATCCTCTGGATAGCATTTTTGCTTAAAACTTCAATGTCTTAGATTTACTCGTATATATTGTCAGTAAAGAGCTGCAGTTATACCCACGGTATATACGGGTAGTCACGGTCCTTGGAATTATAAGGTAAATACCATCATATGTAGGCCTCAAGCAAGTGAGAGATTCTATACAATTGCGGTACTTCCATCTGAAGATCCAATTACCAATTTATAAATTTTTATTTTGAATATCAATTTGTATGAATTTCATCACACAATTAGAATCTTTTACTGGTACTTCACAAATTTTTGACATTTCTTACTTCTCGGTTGATCCACTTTAGCCAATTCGCTCTGATGCCAGCTGAAAGATCCCTGCCCCCTCTGCGTAACGAAATTGGGGGTGCTAGTAGCGGAAGTAGCACTTCTTGCGCAGGGCAGCAGAGCCTCTTACTCGGGGCCTCGTTCATGGATATCCGGACACAAGAGACTAATCCCTTGGTTCTTCCAAAACCAAACCCGGAAAAACTTCCCTCGCCCAAAAAGCACGGACGATTCCTCCAAGATAGTTTTATTCTAACGTAGTCAAGAGCCTTAACTAAAAAAACTGATCTGACCGAACCCGTAAGTCACATGATCAGATTAAGGAAAAGACTTGCACTTGGATCATAGAGACCAACGCTTTTTTCCTCATTGAGAGGCATAGAACAAAGACTATCCCGAATTTACTTCATCCATCGTACCATAACAGAATTGAGTCTCATTTTAGGGATCCATCAGTCCATCCAGTCCCATGGTTTAGCCAACCGCCCAACCACTGTAGTGATAGGATCCATTTAAGAATTTGGTTATGTTTTGTCCCGGGTACCAGGGAAAAGAGTTCCCAGGCCCCCTAGTCAACGCTTCAAGCAAGCTTCAAGATAGTCACACCACTTACATACCCAATATGAAATTGCTTGTTTCACAAATTCAGCTGTCTTTAAAATAATCTTTTAATGAAACCATAGTATCATTGATCATAATCCTCCAAAATATCTGGTTGATTTCTAAATTCTAATCATTCCTTCATCGGTGTACCTATGGCATCATTGGCAACCAGAACGCTCACCACCTGTTCACTCAGGGGCCTTTTCAATAGTTCCTAGCTCATAGCACCCGGAACTATATGCACTTATAAAAATCTAGATGGACTCTCTGTTGTTGAAGATCAGCAAGATCAACCAATAGATCCATATAAAAGAGCCATGGACTCATCTGTTGAGGACCAGCAAGGACAATCAACCAGATCCATGCCCGAGTTCAGAAAACAACTCTAACTCCTTGTTTCATTTTCTTCCTCGATGCATGTGTGGGTATCTTTGGTGACCCAGAGCCCAAGCACTGTATGGTCAGCACCCTCTAGGCTCCTTCGCAAGTCACCTAGCACTTCACTCATAGGCCGCTTCCTTGGTCCCTCATCCACCGTACCGGAAGCTCACCATTTAAATCGAACCGAGGCTAGTCAAGACCTCGGCCGACCTTACTACGTGAGATGTCCTCCGTTGACTCTCCGTCAGTTGTTGTAACTTTATCACTTAGGTCTCCACGACCTCATTCACAAGATGGTCAAAATGCTTTCCCAGCATTCTTGACATAAAACACTCATTTAAAAACAGGTCATAAATATAGTTTCTAAACGAACTCTCATCTTTCCACATTGTTCCACATCATTTCTCGTTATTCCATATCCAATCATATGTATTCCCATCGTCCTTCATCTAGACACATCATATTACATCTCATCACATCTATCCTCATCACATCTCATCCATTCTCATCTACCCATATCCACATCACATCCATTCACATCTCATCTCATCCATTCACATCTACCTCGATCCACATCACATCTATTCTCATCACATATCATCCATTCACATCTATTCTGATTCACATCACATCACATCACATCACATCCATTCACATCATATCTCATCCATTCACATCTACCTCGATCCACATCACATCACATCACATCACATCCATTCACATCACATCTCATCCATTCACATCTACCCAATCCACATCACATCCATTCTCATCATATCTCATTCATTTACATCTACCCGATTCACATCACATCACATCACATCCATTCACATCACATCTCATCCATTCACATCTATCCCGATTCACATCACATCACATCCATTCACATCACATCTATCCCAATTCACATCACATCACATCTATCCTGATTCACATCACATCACATCCATTCACATCACATCTCATCCATTCACATCACATCTCATTCATTGTATCCCCATCCCATCAGATACATTCTATCCACATTACATCACATCCACATCTATCCACATCATATCTCATTCATTCCATCTCATTCATCCACATCCATCCAGTCATTCACTTGCACGTCTATCCACATCCATCCATTCATTCACATTCACATCCACATATATTCACATCACATCACATTTCATCCACATCTCATCACATTCACATCCACATCCCTTTACATCACATCACATTTCATCCAGATCCAGATCCAGATCCACATCCACATCCATTTACATCACAGCACATCACATCTTATCACATCCACATCCACATTCATTTGCATCACACCACATCTTATCACATCCATATCCACATCCATTTACATCACATCACATCCACATCCACATCCACATCCTTACATCACATCACATCTTATCACATCCACATCTTCATCCATTTACATCACATCACATCCTTTCACATATCCTCACATCTCATTCTCATCTCTTCATTCACATCCACATCCACATCCATTTACATCACCTCACATCCCATCCACATCTCTTCACATCCACATCCATTTACATCACATTCACATCTTATCACATCCACTCACATCTTATCACATCCACTCACGTCTTATCACATCCATTCATATCTTATCACATCCATTCACATCTTATCACATCCACTCACATCTTATCACATCGCATTCACATCTTAATTACATTTAGTATCCAATCACATCTTATCACATCCACTCACATCTTATCACATCGCATTCACATCTTAATTACATCTTATCACATCCATTCACATCTTATCACATCCACTCACATCTTATCACATTGCATTCACATCTTAATTACATCGTAATCACATTTAGTAGCCTTTTCTACTTCGATACCGATGATGGGACTTTTTCTAAACTTCTGCCAATTGCTTGGCCTAGTTAAAGGTACTTTTTCTCGACGGATATTTTCATATTCTTTCTTAAATTTCTCAAGTGAAATATATTCAATATTCTTCTTTTGAGTAAAAGATTCATGGGATTTACCAAAAATCAATTCTACCCATATTTTGCAATAAAATTAATAATGCTTAAAATTCCACTTTTGAAAAATACTTATAATTTGAATTATGCTAAAAATTCCTCTTTTTCCATTTAATTTCTTGGATCTCAAATAACATGGAAATTCCTCTTTTTGCATTTTAATGATTGAATTCCAAATGTCATGGGAATTCCTCTATTATCATAAAATAAATTTATCTAAAATTTCTTTTTTCTTTAATAAAAATATCCATTATTTAAAATATACCAAGAATTCCACTTTAACCATTTAAATGATTGAATTCCAATTGTCATGAGAATTCCTCTTTTATCATTTAAATTTTCTCATGCATAAAATAAATTTATCTAAAATTTATCTTTAAATTAAATATTCATTATTTTAATATACCAAAATTTCTCTTTTTCCATTGAATTACATGGATCTCCATTATCATGGAAAATTTCTCTTTTTGCATAAAAATAAAAAATACCAAAAAATTCTTTTTTCTTTAATTAATTATTTATACATAAATACTAAAAATTATTTTTCCATGAATTTGATGAAAATCATTCTTTTAGCATAGGATGTCCAATCCTAGAATATGGTAGTGTATATCTCTCTCT